>NC_056731.1:1273530645-1273788145 GCF_019279795.1 Protopterus annectens | reverse complement strand
AAAAAGATGACAGCAGCACCTGCCATTAAACCAGCTAGCTCAGCACCACCCTACCATTCCAGCCACTACAAGAACAGGACAATGGCGGGAGCCACTTAGTGACATCTGACCTTCCACCAGAAGATTTGACTTCCATCAAAAATCACATTGCCATCCTTTCAAAAGCAAGGAACATCAAGCAATCTTGATGGACAGTTGAATTTGAGACTTACAGATGGCAGCAAGAATCTACCATTTTGTAAATTAATGCTAAGCCAAATACCCTGATTATTTGTTTTTCCTTGTAGGACTATGACATAGCTTTTATCAATGAAGCCTAGTCAGGTAACAGGTTTGCCTTAACTCAATTTGACATCCGAATGGAGGTTTAGACTTTTTTTGCTTGCATTAGATCACTGACTGAAGTAGTTCTCTGGCTTAGAATCTTTTCCCCCCAAGCATACTTGTTACATGTTGTATTGCTCATTGTATTATAAAGGGAGAAAAGTAAATGGCCTTCAGCTGGGTTTTGAATACTTTTATGTGTAACACTGTTCTTCAGAGGAAGGGGGGGTATAATCGGTGGGTGTTTGGGAAGTTTTTTCCTTTCCTTATACCATTAGGATCATTGCCCTAATTTGCTAGTTGGATATACATTGTGAATGTGAGTACTGGTTGTTAAGTCTTTTCTTTCTGTATTCTTGCATGCTTGGTTTGCTCAACAATGCAGACATGTCTAACATTGTTGCTATTATGCGGGAATTTGAACTTCGCAAACTAAGGGTTCACTCAACTCATCAATCAAGATTACGTCATTGGATGTACAGGGGTTATTCACAGGGGGACAAGGTACATGCATATTTCACTTTATTCAGGAAGAATATACCACATGATTTTTCTGCAAGAACCTAAGATGAGAGCTAAATGTTTTTCAAATGCATATAGGAGACAGAATGGATGGGGGGAGATCAGCTGTGCTCAGTCAGTGAAGAGATGCCCCTTCACCTTAATCTATCAGTCACTTAACTGGAAACTCTTCAATAAACATAAAGATACATAAGGCAGGTGGTTAATACATAGACTGAGCACAGAAAAGGGTAATTTCACAGCACCTAACTTTTATGGACCAGAAGAGTGAATTGTTTATTCAGTTTTTCTACAACAATTGAGCATTTACACAATTATTATCCTATTGTGGTTATGGGGGTTTAACACAGTTTATAATCCACAAAGGGACAGGTTCCCAGCATGTAGTCAAAGACTACCACATCTAACCAGGGCATGGAAAAGTTTACAGTTGACAGGGGTCTAGTGGACTAATGGAGGACCACAAATCCCAAGGAAGAAGATATTACCTTTTTAGCTGTTGCAGTAGGTTGTTCAAGCAGGTTATCATTAATGTTCATAACATTGAGAGGGTTCTTATATGCTCATATTTAACTTCCTCCTTTTCAGATCATAATGCAATGATGTTTGAGACACTTCATAGGAAATTAGGACCATAGCATCATAGGATGTTACTAGGCTATTGGGGTTCTTATCAGTTCGTCAAAACGTCAGCAGTTTGAACACCATATGTTCGAACTGTGAAATCCGAAAACTGATTATGGCAAAGCCGCAGAGCACCGAAGTCTTTCCCAGGGAAAGAATTTGGATGGCCATTTCTGTGGCTTCGCTATAGTTAGCACTGTGGTGGAAAGTTACAGGTTGGGCTCAGGTAAGTGTGCGATTGTGCGGATGTTAGGGTTAGGGCACGAGTTAAGTGAGTTGGGGTTAGGGCTTGGGTGAGGTGGGTGTGCGATAGTGACAGACCTTAGGGTTAGGGCGGGATAGGTGAGTTAGGGTTAGGGCGCAGGTGGTGGGTGTGCGATTGTGACAGACTTTAGGGTTAGGGTGGGACAGGTGAGTTAGGGTTAGGGTGCAGGTCAGGTGAGTGTGCGATAGTGACGGACCTTAGGGTTAGGGTTTGGCTTAAGGTAAGTGGATAGATAGTAGTGTATGTACAGTTTAGTGTAGGATTAGATGTAGGATTTTAAGTGTATGTGTGTGGATTGCTGTTTTTTTGGTGTGCTTGTGTTGTGTGTTCTAGAATCACTGTTCTAAGACTTTGATGTTTTTGCACTTCGAGGTTAGAAGTTTGAACATTTGGTGTTCGAACTTCAGCCGTTTCAGTGAAGTGATATAGACTTGGCTATTGACCTGGAGGTCATTTCACACCAGCCTTTTCATCCCAATGTAATGCCATAGATACTCTAGTCAATACCCAGGATTATATTTAGTAATGACTTCCTATGCCCAGGAGGGTTGTGGGCATTATCCCCAGTAAGAAATTGTGGTGCCCCATCCACTTGTCCACGTTCCTTTTGAACAGTGTCATAGAGGTGCTCTGCTTCACATGAATTGGCGGCCTATTCCAAAGACTTTGCAGTCGCTGGGAGACAAATTTGTCTCCCCCAGCATGTCCTATTCAAGTCACAGGCCATATTTAGGTCCCTGAATGGGTAGCTCTAGGACCATTTGATTTACAGATTTGCAGCAAATTCATTAGATTTGGGTCAGAGATTGCTCTGTAAGCTAGGCATAAGTATCCCCTAAGAAGTCTATATGATACTGAGTATAGTGACAGGGACTTTAGTTGGTCTGTGTAAGGCACATTCTGGAGTCCCTTGATCTTCTTGGTTAGAAACATCTGCAGTCTCTCCAATTGTTGCAGGTGCTTTGTACAGTGCATGCTGAAAGGAGTGCTATGCTCAATTACGGGCCTGATTAGTGATAAATATAGAGGGGTTATAACCTCCTTTGCTTTATTTGCTAATCATGGGTGCTATGTAGAAAGCCTTCCTTAGTACAGTAGACACACAGTGGTCAAAGTTAAGGTTGCAGTCTACTTGTGATCCCAGATTTCTTACCACGTCTTAGGTACTTTGGGTAACATTATTAATTAATTTGATAGTGTGAAGGGACATTGCTTTTACTGAAGGGGATAATGATGCCATTCCTTCAATTATGATTAAGAACGTGACTAAGACACCAGTCGGTGGTCTGTCTAACATCCTCCTGAAGTATACTGACATCATTTGGAGATTCAATAACTGCACCCAGTTTGCAGTTGTCCGCAATCTAGGTCAGCCACAGCCCCATAGTTTTGGCCCGAACATCTGAGAAGTATATACCAAACAGTAGGAGGGCCAGCAGTGACCCTTGTGGCACTCCAGTTGTGACAACTCTGCTGGTTGATGTGTGTGATTGGTTTGTGAGCCAGTTTGCAACTCATCTTACAACAAAGGGGTTTACATTCAGTTTGCTAAGTTTATCGGTAATGCCTGAGTGTGAGATTGTGTCAAAGCCCTTTGCCAAGTCAAGGTATGCTGTGTGCACAAATTTGCCTTCATCAATGGCCCCGGTCACATTTTCAAAGAAATCCACCAGGTTTAGCAGGCAGGATCTGCCCTTGATGAAGCCAAATTGAGTTGGATCCTGGGTTTGGAGGTCACCCATGTCCTTATTTATGAGGTCCATGATGATATGTTACATGGCTTGACAGATGAGGCTGGTCAGACTTATGGGTCTATAATGACCTAGGTCTGTTGCTAAGCCACCTTTGTGGAGGGGAATAACTGTTGCTGTTCTCCATTCTGCAGGAACAAAGCCTGAGTTTAGGCTGTGATTGAATAGGGTGCTTAATGGTGATGCTAGTTCATGTTTTAGTTTGTTTAGAAGACAGCCTGGGATACCATCTGGTCCAATAGAGGTTTGCTATCTCTGTGGGCTCAGTGTGTATGATACCGTTAGTCACTAGTTCATCACATGCTTGAGTCCTACATTTTAGACTACATACATAGCGGTTAAAGGCCTTTTGGTTATCCTTGACTGTAACTGCTGAGAGGATTTGACAGGTAGTCTTATTGGCCTGTTGAGGCTGAGGATGATGCTTTTCCATTGTTGGGGCCTCATCTTAGCTTTCTTAGACAGCGACATTTTGCATTTGTTTTAAAGTTTGTTGATGCTGGATGCCCACCAGAGCAGCTTTTTTTTTTTCTTGGGCCTCTGGCTTTGATTATGTCTGGAACACCCAAGTATATACACTTATACAAGTGATTGCACACAGTTTCAGTGTAAGCTTTGCTGTAGTTACCACTTCCATCTGGGAGTGGGGCTTGCATGCATTTATATCTTCCCCTAGGAGGGTATAGTTTGCTTTGGTGAAGGTTTTAGTCTGACTTCACCCTTTGTGAGTTCTGGTGTTAGTTCCAGTTTGAATGTGACTGATTTGTGGTCAGATGTAACTAATAAGGGTCTGACAGTTGCATTGGTGCATCTGTCATGTTAGTGAGGACTGGATGTAGTATGTTTGTTCTTCTTGCTGGAGTTTGAACAATTTGTTCCAGGGCATTTGAGTTAACAAAGTCAAGGAACATTAGTGCTTGTGAGTTAATGCTAAAGTAGGTTTCCCAGTTGATGATGGGATAATTGAAATCCCCCATGACCAGAATGTTTGGCAATATTTGGATTGACTCCAGTTTGGTCAAGTAAGCCTTAAGAACTTCATGATTTATGGAGCAGGATCTATAACTAGCTATGATTTGAATGGGGGTCTTACTCGCAGTAATCTGAACCTGGAGTAACTCCATGGTGTTGTCCTCTGGTTCTCACACTTTTATTTTGTGGTCTGCAGGTCAGGATACTCTCTCAAGCCTTGAACCAGGTATCTGTGACTGCACTGACATCTACATCCTCCAGTGATAGAAGTGTTTCCAGGGTGTGCAGTTTTTGGTTTAAGCTCCTAGTGTTAAACAACATAACCCTTATTTTGTTATGGTTGGCAATTTTCACATCAGCAATTTTGTTTTTGAGACCTTGCCTAAAAAAAGGCACTGTGGAGGAGACAAGAGCCTTTGCCAGCAGCCAAAAGCCTAGGAGTGCCAGGTGCAAACTGTGCCTGGCGAAGCAGTGAGGTTTGTCGACCATGTCACTCCAGGATGACAAAAACTGGATTCCTTTTGAATGAAACCAAAACTAAGCCAATTATTGAAACTGATCATTTTTTTGTTTATATTGTGGCATCATTCTAGGTCAGGGTAATATGCTGCTGAAGGCTAGGGACATACCTGCCTGGGACACGTACTCAGAGACCTCAATTATGTCTGTCTTCTTATAGTTCATTGAGGTATGTCATAATGGTAATTGTTGCCTAGAGACCTGAGTGCATGTGTGATCTGATGAATCCTGGCACCAGACAGGCAGCTGACCGTGACTCACTCCTTATCTAACCTGGTGAGTGGGACATCTGTGTGTCTCACTATGGAGTCTCCAATGAGAAGAAAATTTGTTTTTTGAGTGTTATACCTTAAGGGCTTGGTAGGTGAGGCACTGGTGCTGCTTTGTGTCTTGGGTGCTGTGGAAACTGTGTTAGTTGTAGCAGTCTTTTGTTTTGGAGGTCTCTGGTGTTTCAGTAAGTTTTTTGAGAGAACCTCTGCATATGTTGATTTATGCATTGGATGAGTACTACATGCATGAGTAGTGGTACTGCATGTGTGAGTAGTGGTGGGTGAGTTGACAACCTCTTCAGTGTTACTGTTACAAGTGTGACAGAACAGGGATTCAAGATTCATGGTGTAGATACATCCCTCACACTCTGTACTAGAGGGAGTTATTAGTACAGGGTTGTCAGTGTACATGAGGTAGTTGCTAAACTGCTTCAGGAGACCCAAGTCAACAAGGCTGGCAGGAGAAACAAGGGTATTCCAACTGTTCATAATGCTAGGTTTGAAGAACTGTTAACACAAAGGGGCTGCTTTCAGGACTGATCTAGGAGGTGCTGTGGAGATGGGTATTTCTGATGGGATTTTTTGGATGTTGTTTTAATAAGTCACAGCTCACTAGCAATACTTCTTAGACTGGAGATGTACTAAAGATGAGGAATACATTAATGGACTTCAGCTGTATCCAAGGGAAAACTGTCAAAATTCTCTGTCTGGCTATGGCACACAATTGTGGGACAGTGCACAGTGCTGTGCGACATGCAAACAAGCAGAAACACATTCAAATGCAGGGCTTAAGTACCAGAAGCTAAGAACTTAAAAAAACTTTTAAAAAATTCAAAGAATCAATGAGGGTGCTTACTCCAAGCCCTACAAAATTCTTGCTTTCACTCAGGTGAAGCAAGATGGTGGCTGTTTTTGCTGCGAGTACTACAGCTAGTGTTTCTGTTTTTCCTGTTGTTTCTTCTACTTTGCCTTCTATTACTGATTCATAGTCTTCTTTTCATTTAACCTCTTTATCTGTGTCTCAGACTTCTTCACAGGCTTCAGTTGTGTTGCATGACTCTGGTAATTTGTCTGTGATTGACTGGAGTGATGAGGGCGGCCACTGTGGTGCAGCAGTTAGCATTGCTGCCTCACAGCAAGAGGTTCTCTGGTTTGAGCCTCAGCTGGGGTGCTTTCTGTGTGGAGTCTGCATGCCCTCCCTGTGGTCACGTGGGTTTCATCCCAAAGACATGCTGTAGGTGGACTGGACACTCTAAATTGGCCCTAGGTGTGAGTGCATGCATGTGTGTGCCTTCTGTGGAAGGTTGGGTGCCAGGCTGGCAACTTGATACCATAAAACTCCACTGCCAGTCATGAGCGGACAGGTGATCTGTTGTGGTGACCCCTAACTGATTAAAGCTGAAAGAAGAAGCTCGATTGGGGTTATGAAATGGAGCTTCAGGATGGTTCTTTGGCTTCTGCTGTTTCTGTTTCTGCTGTTTTGGCTCTCCCTACAGCTCTACTGGTTACTTCTGCTAGAGCCGTGTCTTCTGTTGCTTTTGCAATTGTTTCTCAGGCCAAATCTTATGCTGCTGTGGCAAAATTGACAGTTTCTGCTTCTGGGAATCAGCCCAGCTGTTTGAGGCAGTCCAGGATTGTTTATAAGCCTTTGTTTCATCTTAAGTCTGCTTCAAGTTAGCCTCTTTCATGTAAGTTTCACGTAAGTTTATTTGGCATTCTTTATTTAAACCATTGTCTGTGTCTGTTCAGTCTTTGTGTGCTATTATTCATTGGGGAGGGATGCTTTTGCTGATATTTATTTTGAAGAGCAGAAGGTTGCTTCTACTTTTGTATCTCATTTTGCTGCATATAAATAGCAGCAGCCTTGGTGTGAATGTATGCTTTCTAAAGTAGATGTTTCTTATAAGTATAAACTTATGTTGTATTTTTGTTTTATTTATGTTACTGGAGCACAAGTTAGGGAGTATTTACTTTCTTGGTGTGCTGATGTTTTTTCTGTTAAGAAATCTTTTGATTCTGATTCCGGTGGAGTTTAGGATGGGACATGAGAGGCCTAGGTGGCTTTGCATGTCCTTGATTCTGGTGTTTCCCATTTTCCTGGTGTGTGTTTGTTGTCTAGTCAGATATACATTTTGAGGTATGCAGGACAGCCTAAATCCTGTTTTTTTGTGGTGATTTTTCTCACTTGGTGTCTGATTGTCTTGCTAGGAAATGCACTCATTGTGGTTCCACAGCTCATTTTGCTAGAGCTTGTCCACAGTGGTGCTGTTTATGTTCTTGTTCTCATGTTGATTCTGTTTGTCCTGCTGTACCTTCTGTTACCTGTTTCCACTGAGTGTTCTCAGGCTTTACTTTCTGATGTTTCTGTTTCTGCTCCTGCTTCTGTGGCATGTTTCCCAGTGCATGCTATTGTCTCTGTCCCTTGTTCCCCCCTTTCTTGTCTCTATTCTTACTTCTGTTTCCTCTCTGGAGGGGTGTGTGCTGCCTTCTTTGCCTTCTAGACCTCCTTGTCCTGTTTCTGTTGCTTCTGGTTCTCACTCTGATGTGCCACTTTCTCCTGTTGTTTTTGTTGTCCCTACTGGTATTGATATGTTTAGGAAATTACTTGGTACATCTGATACCCCTTCTACTGATGATGGTATTGCTTCTAAGGATACTGCTAGTTGTGAATCTGATTTGTGTACTGATATGGATGATTCTCAGCAGTGGAGCTAAACTTCTAGGTGGAGACATCTTAGAAACAAGCATCATAGGAGGGATTCTGAAGGGGTTTCTTGTCCTGGTAATGATGGCTAACTTGTCTTTGACTTTTTTGTAATATTAATGGTATGGTGTCATTGCCCTGGCATTTGACTGTCTTTAACACTCTGATATTGTTTGTCTGTTGGATGTAGGTAGGCTTTCCTCTGTTCGTTGTTCCCTAGGTCTGGTTGTTAGAAAAATGTGTATTTGAATACATGAGAAATGCTAGTTTAAAAGCAAAGTAGTATATAATGCATTTTATTCTATTAATCATATAGTAGTAAAATTAATTCATGTCTAAATGTGAAGTAGTTTTGAAACTGCAGTGTGGCTTGAAGCAAAGCTGATCTCTGACCCTGGCAGAATGCTAGCTTAGCAAGTTTTAATGTTTATGCTTTTCACAAGTGATTATCTGCTGGGTCAGGAAATTAAATGTGTGAAATAATGAAATCTTCTGCTCTTTCCTGTTGGAATGATTTGGCCTTGTATATGTGTTACTAAGATAGCACGCAGCTGTGTGAGAAAGTGTAACAGAGAACAAAGACGTGCATTAAAAGACTGATGCTGCTATTGTATTCGAACTGATATGAAACCTTGAACATGTAACTTTACAGAAAGACATTATGACTGACCAGTTGGATAGCAAGGCCGTATTGTATCTAGAGGAAAAGTTTTTTAAAATATACAGCATCAGCAGATTTAATGAATGAAGAATTGTAAGCTAAAGTGATGTAGATGCCCTGTGACATATCACATCAGTAAGGTGGGCATAGCCTAAATGTTAAACCTATATAAAATTGTGTGTTTCCTGTTTCATGTCAGACAAAATTCTGTATTTGTACGTTTTTTGCCTCCTGGTGTACACTAGTAAACTTTTGAATCTGAACCTCCTGTGTATTGAATTCTTAATTTTATTTAACAGTTTGGTCCTTCGGACCAGAATTCCCTTGGTAAGCCACAGATCAGAGCGTATCGGTGGTCGAATACTGCGCAGGAGAAGTTACCAAAATGGTTCTTCTTGAGTGAAAAGACCTCCGACTGAATTGTCGTGTGTAAAGAGGCTGGCCACTTTCTGATATGTGGCCGAAAAGCGGAACTTGAACAGTTCAATACCGGATGCTCAGGTAGGAAGAATTTGCCTTTTTTCTGTTTTAGATCGGGGACTAGGTTACAGTATATTGTTGTCAAGATTTGTTTTGCAGATCAGGGACAAAAGGAAGTACTGTATATTTGGTCATAGATCAGGGTAACAGAATAAGGTAGGCAGTTATTCTAGATAAACTGTGAACAGGAACTGAGAACTTGATATCACGTGATAAAAAAGGGTTAGGTAACATTTTCTTTGACATGGGTAATCAGTGCACTAAAACCTCTCGAGATCCACCCCTAACCGAAGACGCAAAATACATGCAATTACAACGTTCTGATAATGTTAAGTATTATACAAAATGGGTTAGTAAATATGAATTTGATGGTAAACTAGATAAAACTTCACTAGTAAAACTCCTTAAACAGCTTAAATCTGATGCGGGAGGTCAGGCAAAAAAGCAACGCCAGCTAGGCATTCCTCAAGCACACAGGTGGATTGAGGAAGCAAATCGTAGAGAACAGAAGCTTAAAAATTCAAAAACATTATTTTTAGACAAAGGGGATAATAACTTGGTAATAGCAACAGCTCCTCCTCCTCCTCCCTTACCCCCTCCCTTACCCTTTTCAGGATATGAAGCGAGTGGACAGGCTGGTCTGCCTCCGCATTATCCTGACGTTTCAGCAAGACCACAACCATTTGTTAGAGATCCAATTGAAACTAGGTCCCAAACATGTAAAACACACAGGGACACAGAATCATACCAAATAGAGAGAAATTTACAGGATGAGAGTGAGGAAGAAATATGCCCACTTATAGAAGTTCCAAATCCTCAGGCAGGACAGGAAGGGCAGGACCCAACACTCTTAGTATATAGACCATGGACACCGGAGGGCATCCGGAAGGCTACTGAGGGAATCCCCCATCCGAAAGTTAATTTTACAAAATTTTTAGAAGATTTGCAAGGCATGAGGTTGAGTTACCACTTGAATGGGGAAGAAGTAGAAAAAGTAGTAAGACAAATTATAGGTCCAGATTGGCACATGATTTGTGGCACCTGGAATCCTCGTAATGCAGAGCTTAGACCACTCCCACATAGTGACGCAGAGTTAGACAACAGAGTGAAAGGTCTGACAGACTGAATCTCTGAGAAATGGAAACCCAGAGCAGACTGGACTTGCATTAATCAATGCATACAACAGGAAAATGAGACAATAGATGGATATTATGCTAGATTATTAGAATGCTTTAATAATCATAGCGGTATGTCGGTTCCTGAGAGCCAAACAGATGATTCCCCGTATGAACAACAATTAAAAAATGCATTTTTGAAAGGTTGCATTGCACCTATTAGTAGCTTCATTACGAAGCATATGATAGACCATCGAACAGGGAGGCTACAAGCCTTACTCGAATACGCTAGACATGCTGAAAGACATTTTAACAGTAAAAAGAAAAAGAAGGCGCAAGTCTTCACTGCTGAAGACGGAGCTGAAGTATTTGTATTACAGTCAGGTAAAAAGGGTAAGAAGAATGCCCAGGGAAACAAACAGTCTGACAAACGATCAGAAGATTTTGAAGAGAGGAAAAAGAAAGGTGAATGCTTCAAGTGCAGGAAAAAGGGACATCTAGCAAGGGATTGTAGGCAAAACAAAAAGGTAATCACAGAAGATAAGGGAGATGAGGACTGACTATATGATAGTGAGGATACATCACGTGAAAGTCAGAAATCATCAGGAAAAGTTAATAAACAAAAAGCAAATGTAAATGTGATAGAGGGAGTTGAGGAAGTGCAAGTAGATATGGAGGATGAAGAAAGTGAAATTTTGGACTTAGCATTATTGAGCTTAGAGCTCTACTTGGCAGAAACGAAACCGGAAGTTACACTTCTGGTGAAGGGAAGGGAAGTCAAATTCCTGTGTGACTCAGGAGGGTCACGGACTTTGATACACCCCTCCAAGTTACCAGAACATTCAGAATCACCTGATTATATACTAGTAAAAGCTGTGAATGGACAGCTGTACAGGGAACCACTTTCCCATGATATAGCAATAACTGACCCTGTTTCAGGTATGACCCAGAAAAGTAAAATAGTTGTTTCTGCAAAGTGTCCAGTAAACCTATTGGGCAGGGACCTTATGCAGATATTTGGCATAGCAGTAGTTCCAACTGTACAAGGTATGGAGGCACAGAGACAAATGGATACCTTTGTAGTGAGACCGGAGGGTGAAACTTTTTACTGGTACAGCCAGGACCTAGTCACGACTGGTCCAGGGGCAGTAACCGAGGAACTGATGAACGTAGCCATCAGTAAAGCCCCCTCCCTTGACACTGATCGACAGCATTTGTTACACTGTACTCTATACTACTGTACTACACCAGGACCTGATAGAGAATATGAGCAAGAATTATTCAAGGATCGTGCAACTAGATTGGTTTTGCGTACTTTGCACTGGGATAGTGAGGGGAACAGTGTAGTTAGCTGTTCATTACCTCAAGAATTCCTTGCATTGTATAGATCAAATCGGTTACCACATGTCAGCTTGACAAAAACAAAAGTGTCAAATGGGCAGATTTAGGAGAAATAGTAACAAGATGGGAAAAACAAACTGATTTAGAACTATCAGAACAAGGGATACAAAAACAAAAACTGAATTGGTTGACATAGACACATCCAGCTGTACACTTGTAATCTAGCGAGGACAGCTGATTAGCATTTTTATTAGAAGAAGAAGAAAAGGCTTTATGTGAAATTCCAATAACTCTTTGGTCAACAGGCAAGTCAGATGTAGGACTTATTCGAACAGCAGGACCAGTTACAATTACCCCAAAGTCAGCTTTTAGACCACAGAAAAGACAATACCCTTTGAGAAAGGATGCAGAAATAGGAATTAAGCCTATAATAGCAGCATTACTCAAAGAAGGAGTACTGGTAGAATCTCCTGATTCACCATGTAATACACCCCTATTTCCTGTTAAAAAAGCAAACGGGGAATGGCGGATGGTACAAAGATTTACAAGCTGTAAACAATGCAGTAATACCTAGAGCACCTACGGTGCCAGACCCACATACTTAAATGATTTAGAACCACAACAGAAGTATTTCTCTGTGGTAGATATTAGCAATGCTTTCTTTTCAATACCTATACATCCTGATAGTCAATATTGGTTTGCATTTACATTTCAGGGAAAAAGGTATACGTATACTCGACTACCACAGGGATATTGTGAGAGCCCGACAATATTTGCACAAGAAATGGTTAGCAACCTGGCAGGGTTTACCCCACCGGGAGGTAGTCAAATTCTACTTTACGTAGATGACATCTTGCTAGCAGCCCCCACCCAGCAACAGTGCAGGGAGGATACTGTAGCATTATTGAAATTTTTAGCAACACAAGAACACAAAGTAAACAAAAGTAAGTTACAACTTTGGAAAAAACAAGTTAGATACCTAGGATATGTAATATCCAATGAAGGTAGAATACTAGATGAGGAAAGAAAAACAGCAATTTTGCAAGCACCCAAACCAACGACCAAGAAAGAAAATATGTCTTTCTTAGGTACAACTAATTTTTGTCGGAGCTGGATACCAAGTTATGCTTTGGAATCTGCTCCACTGACTGATTGGATATATAAGACACCAATGGCAGCACAAGATATCTTACAATGGACACCCGAAGCAGAAACGGCTTTCTGCAGGTTGAAGCAGTTGATAGCTTCTTCATTAGTTTTAGGACTTCCAAATTATCACAAACTGTTCTTTCAGACAGTAGATTGTAAGCAAGGATATATGTCGTCAGTATTGACGCAACAACATGGGGACAAGCAATGCCCCATAGCCTACTATTCATCACAGTTAGACCCAGTGGTGCAATCTTTGCCTCACTGTGTACAAGCAGTAGTTGCAGCCACAATGGCAGTACAGGCTTCGGCCTCAGTGGTGTTATTCCACCCTCTCACATTGAGAGTGCCTCATGCAGCTGCAATAATTTTACTGCAAGAGAAAGTGGCATACCTTTCTCCTGCTAGACATCTTTCATGTATGACTATACTGCTGAACCAACCTCATATGACAATTGAACGATGTACGACATTGAATCCATCAACATTACTTCCATCTCCTGTGGAGGGCACACCACACAGCTGCCTGCAGGAAATTGAACAGTTAGCTTTACCTAGACAAGATCTTACAGATATGCCCTTGAACAATGCTGAGGTGACATATTACGTGGACGGCTCATGCAGAAGGGGTCCTACAGAGAAGAATCTGGTGGGGTATGCAGTAGTTACAGACACTGAAATTTTAGAAGCTCAATCCTTACCACACAACTTATCTGCACAAGCAGCAGAATTGATAGCTTGGACGAGGGCATGTACTTTAGCAAAAAACAAGAGTGTGAACATATATACTGATAGTCAGTATGCTTTTTCTACAGTACATGTATTTGCACAACAATGGAAAAATAGAGGAATGATAACATCTAGTGGAAAACCTATTAATCATGCGCAATTTATTTTGGAGTTATTAGAATCTATTCAGTTACCTACCAAAGTAGCTATTTGTAAATGTGTAGCTCATACAAAACAACAGGATAAGATTTTGAAAGGCAATGCACGAGCTGATGCAGCTGCAAAGCAAGCAGCCTCAGACTCAGAAACTTTACTTCTAAATGAGGAATTACAACCCTCTGAGATTTTAGATTTAGACATGTTAAAAGCAATGCAGATGCTTACAACAAAAGCAGAGAAATAAAAATGGGTAAAACGAGGTGCAATTCTTGAGAATGGACTGTACATTTCCAAAGAAAGAAAACCGATATTGCCGTCTAATTTATTTAGATATGCAGCTTTGTTGAGCCATGGGCAGTGCCATGTCTCAACAGGGGGGATGGTACAGTTAGTAAATCGAATATTCCAAACATATGGATACACAAATTACACAAAAAAATTTTGTGCAGCTTGTCATACTTGTAACAAGCATCACACACAAGGGGCATTTAAAATCAAGCAAGGAAGTTTTCCTATACCACCATACCCGTTCCATACTATTTGTATGGATTTCATAGAATTGAATAAATGTGAAGGGAAAAAGTTTTGTTTAGTTATTGTAGACATGTTTTCTAAATGGGTAGAAGCTTTTCCAACCAAAAACCCAGATGCAGCAACAGTGGCAAAAGCCCTGATAAAAGAAGTAATCCCTAGATTTGGCATTCCGGAAAGGATTTATAGTGACAATGGCACACATTTTCTAAATCAGACGATTCACCAGCTTGGGAGATTTTTTGGTATCTCCTTAAAGAACCATTGTGCTTATCACCCACAGTCAGCAGGACTGGTGGAAAGGTACAATGGTACCCTGAAAAATAAGTTAAGGAAACTAGTTGAGGAAACCCAAAAGAACTGGATATACTGTCTGCCTTTAGCACTGCTGAGTATGAGAACGGTTCCAAATGTAAAGGGTTTGACTCTCTTTGAAATGTTTTTTGGAAGAGCATATTATGTGCCTCAGTGGAAAGCTCTCATGCCTGCAGAGCAAGAGGCTGACAGTTCATTAGCTAGTTATATGAGGAAACTGTTAACAAATAAATCTGTTTTGCAGTTTAACTCTTTTTCAGATAAGGAACGGACCAGACCGGTGGAAGCAGTCTTGGCCCCAGGGTCATGGATCTGGCTGAAAGTGACGAAAAGAAAGAATTGGGCGAGTCCAAAGTGGGAGGGACCATACCAGGTTCTGTTGGCAACGCCTACTGCAGTCAGAGTGGCCGAGAGGACGTCCTGGGTTCATTTAACACATTGTAAACTGGTAAAGAACTTTCAACTTGATAAAAACTTTGTGACTGATATACAATCAGACCGAGATGGCCAAAAACAAAGCGAATAGAAGTTTAGATCAACCCCAGAGATGTTGCATAATCATTTTGTTGAGTGTACATTTATTAACTGTAATTGTGACAATTTTCCTCTTGCTGTGGTTTATCCTACACACAACCACACAAGTGAAAGTGGGAAGGCGTGATGAAACATCTATAGACTGGCATCCACATTTTAACACATACCTAGCCATGAAACGTGTATATGCAGAGACTATGAACATTTCAAATTGCTGGGTTTGTACAGCTATACCGACAGCATATGGAGGACTGATAATGTCCGCTGTCCCTCTGGGGATAAATGAGACTTGGGAGAATTTACTTTTCGACACAGGAACTGTGAGATCACAGGACAAAATATCTTTATTTTTACCTGTCACACAAAAAGGAATTGTATGTTTTTTCAAAAATGACACTCTCCAGGTGGGCTGGAGCAATTGTAATATAACCATATCTTACTGATGTTATATTAAGAATAGTAATGGCAATACTTTTTGCAATACTAATTATGACTCGTATTTAAACTCATTGAAAACAACTATGAGTGACATTCAAAAAAATCCAGTTTTGTTTAAACAATTGTCAGTTATAGATCAGAAAATGTTTCATGCAGGGCTGATGCACATTAGTACTAAAGTAGAAAACTGTTATTTTATTTGTGGGAAAAAGGCATATAAATGGTTACCTGAGAATTGGTCCGGCAGTTGTTTTTTGGATTACTTGGTTCCAGCAATAAGACATACTGCAGAATTACCTTTGGGTAAGATATGAAATGTAAGAGAAACAGCTCGAAAATCCGAAGGTCCAGTTAAGAAACCTGTGAATCCAGTTGGAAAGATCAAAGCTGGTTGGAAAGACCATAATTCAGTAAAAGACAAAAGCAAATTGACTCATATGGACTTGAGTGACAGTGTTATATCCTGGGCAGGAATATTCCCAGCCTATGGAGCAGTCAAATCGATCTGGGAGCTGAGGAAGTTGTCGAAACTTCTCGAAGTAATGAGTAATGCAACTTTTTCTGCCCTAGAAATGGTGACTGATGAACTGAATGCAATGAGAACTGTTGTGCTACAAAATTGGATGGCTCTTGACTTCACCCTAGCGGCGAGAGGTGGTACGTGCATGCTTATCAAAGAAGAATGCTGTGCTTATATTCCTGACAATCGTCATGAGATAAATAACCACCTAGAGGTAATTCAGCAAGTATCAGCCATGACTGAACTAGGCCCAAACCCACTTACAGACTTTTTCCAGAATCTATTTGGGGGGTGGGGTTCCATCCTAATGAATATTCTGATTGCCATTTGTGTGGGTATACTCCTAATAGGAGCATGTGTTTGCTGTGGGATTCCCTGCATGAAAAGACTAATCAAAGATTTTGTTGATGTATCTGTTACTGAAACTTTTTACCAAGATATCGAGATTGAAAGATTGATCTCAGATGACGCTTTTTCTGAAGTATAGATTGAATGACTCACCTAGCTGAAAATCCTGAGTGGAAAAGGCTAGGAGATGAAATGACACTATGCATACTTCAAAATAGAATAAAAAGTATTAATAGGGGGAAAATGTTAGAAAAATGTGTATTTGAATACATGAGAAATGCTAGTTTAAAAGCAAAGTAGTATATAATGCATTTTATTCTATTAATCATATAGTAGTAAAATTAATTCATGTCTAAATGTGAAGTAGTTTTGAAACTGCAGTGTGGCTTGAAGCAAAGCTGATCTCTGACCCTGGCAGAATGCTAGCTTAGCAAGTTTTAATGTTTATGCTTTTCACAAGTGATTATCTGCTGGGTCAGGAAATTAAATGTGTGAAATAATGAAATCTTCTGCTCTTTCCTGTTGGAATGATTTGGCCTTGTATATGTGTTACTAAGATAGCACGCAGCTGTGTGAGGAAAGTGTAACAGAGAACAAAGACGTGCATTAAAAGACTGAAGCTGCTATTGTATTCGAACTGATATGAAACCTTGAACAAGTAACTTTACAGAAAGACATTATGACTGACCAGCTGGATAGCAAGGCTGTATTGTATCTAGAGGAAAAGTTTTTTAAAATATACAGCATCAGCAGATTTAATGAATGAAGAATTGTAAGCTAAAGTGATGTAGATGCCCTGTGACATATCACGTCAGTAAGGTGGGCATAGCTTAAATGTTAAACCTATATAAAATTGTATGCTTCCTGTCAGACAAAATTCTGTACTTGTACATTTTTTGCCTCCTGGTGTACACTAGTAAACTTTTGAATCTGAACCTCCTGTGTATTGAATTCTTAATTTTATTTAACACTGGTATTGGGTTACTGTATCATAAATCTGTTGTGGTTATTAGAGATGTTATTCATGTTTTGCCTGGTAGGGGCTTAGTGGTGGATTTTTTGTGCAGACATTCCTTTGTACATTTAGTGATTATGCTTTTATTTCAGTGTCTGAGCATCACTTATTATTTCAACTTTTGTTACCTTATTTTTTAATTGACTGTTCATTTTATTTTTATTTTTTTTCTGTGACTTTAACTGTGGTGTATTACCAGTGTGTTCTAAGCTCAGACAGGACTCTCATGACCATTGTTGTAAGGACATTTTACATTTGGCCTCTCTTACTGTATGTAGTCCTCCTGCCTTTACTTATTCACGGGGCGGGGGGTGGCTGTTCGCACCCAAATTGGTTACTGTTTTTGTTCTCCTACCTTTGGAGTAGTTTCTTCTTCCTTATCTTTTGTGCCTTTTACTGATCATCGTACTTTGTCCTTTACCTTTGGAGTTTCTTTTGCATTGTATAAGGGTAGGGGTCTTTCTCATTTTACTGCTCTTGGGCTTTTACTTCTGCCTGGCAAAAGTTCATTACAGAGTTATGGCATGATCATTTTATTCTGTTGCCTTTTTATTCTTCTCTTTCTTCTTGGTGGTTGGCCTTTAAAGATAAGTTTGTTTCTCATTATTCTTGGTTTGCCCATTTTTATTATTCTCTTTTTAAGGGTTCTTCCAACTGCATTTATGCTGCTTTCCAGTCTGCTGTGTGTTACATGCCTGCCAGTGCCCTTCAGGACCTCCATGAGTTGCATTTGTATAATTTTGCTTGAGTGAGAGTGATTCTTTGGAACTTAGCCCATTCTTTAAAAGGGAGGGGTGAGGAGTTTCTCCCTTATGCTGGCAAATGTACTCTTAGGAAGGCAACCTTTATTGGCAGTTTGCTGTCTTCCTCAGTTGATGTTATTACCACTAAGGAGGGTATTCTCCAAGACATTAATTCTTATTTGCCCACTTTGTATGGTGGTAAGCCTCCTTCTGTGGAATCTTGGCCTATACCTGTGATGCCTGCTGTTTTTAGGGTGGCTGTTGATGCCGTCATTACTTTGTTTGAAGTTTGAAAGGCTATTGCTTCTTTCAAGGTTGATACTTCCCCCAGGGTTGGATGTTTTTTCTTACCATTTTTACTGCTCTCTGTCTGATGCTTAGTTGTCTGTACCGGTGCAGTTGTTTAATGAGTGGTTTTCTCATGTTTTTTTGCCATCATGGTTTGTTATGGATAGCCCTTAAGTAAATCTGGAAAAAGGGTGATTGCAGGATGTTGTCTAACTGTCGTCTGATTTATCTTTGCAATACTGATTATAAGTTGTTTTGTAAGATCTTGCAATTACATCTGTGGTCAAAGATACAACATTTGTTGGACCTTGGGGTCTATGGTATTTCTGGTAGGCCTATGCAAGATTAGTTACTTGTTTTGAAGTCTCTTGCCTCCTTTGTTCATGCTTCTGATTCTGCTCTGTTGCTGTCTTGTGACCTGACCAAAGCATTTGACAATGTTAGTTATTCAGCCTTGTTGACCATCTTAAAGACTTATGGATTTGATCCTCTTTTCCTTCAATGTATTGCTTCCATTTAGTCAGCTTCTGTTGTTGTTCCTGTGGTTAATGGCTGGATGCGAGCTGAAGTTGCCATGAAGAATGGTGTGCTTCAGGGTGGTCCTTTGAGCAGTTATCTTTTTACTCTGGTGGAGGGTGCTGTGTTTTTTAGGTAAGGGTGCATTTTTCCTTGTCTCCTTTTTCTTTTTTATGTTCAGGAGTTTTGGTGCCTCACTTTCTGTCTTACACAGATTATGTTACTATTGTTGCAGAGTCTTCTCCTGTTCTTTTGCTTTATTTCCAGTATATTTCTTCTGTTTTTTCATTAATGGACTTTCTCTTAATTTTGCCAAATCCTTTGGTTTTAGTGCAGTTCCCTTTGTTAGCACCGGTATCTCTATCTCGGGTGTGCCTTTTTGGTTCTCCTTCTTATGCCTCAGAGTCTTGTAAAGCTCTTCTTGGTACAGCTGTTCAGTGCTTGGCTTTCAGATGCTCTTTTCCTTTGTCTTTCTGAAAAAAGGTTTATTTTTTAAATGTTTTTTGGTTAGTGTAGGGTATGTTTTTTCTGTCGATTTATTTCCACATTCCTGGTCCACCTGCCTTTTGTCTGAGGTATTTTGCTTTTATACCTGTTAGGAGCAATATTTTGTTTTCTACTCCTGCTTCTGGTGGTGTTAGTTAACTGCATCCTGTCCTTTTTTTGTACACTTTGTTTCTTTTTCCTGTATTACATCATTTACAGGCTGCAGATCTTCCTTTGCTTGGTCACTTGGTCCCCACATTGTCTGGTCAGTTTTGGCAGACATGTTTGACTGGGAAGCTTGGATGGAGGGTCCCTCGACTTGAGCTGTGGGAAGTCCAGTTTTGCTGCTTGCTTAGCATGTGTCTTTAGACTCCCTTCCTTCCTCTAGGAAAGAATGGTATTCTTCTCTTTTGGCCAGTTTCTACACCATTAATGGGTATCAGCATTATTCCCCTGGGAGACTGTTAGGTTTGAGTCAGAATAGGCAGCGTTATGCTTTGTTTCCTCATTGACATAATTTTTTTGTGGCATTGCACTCTTGACAAGCTGCCTGTTAGAGCTTCTTATGTTTTTCACCCTCTGGGGTTGCAATTGTGTCCACATGATGGGTGTCAGGTTTTAGAGACAGCAGAGGATGTTTTTCTTCAGTGTCCCAAGGTGGCTGTTTTTTGCAAGGGTGTACTGCATGCTACATGTGTTTCCTCTTACTATTGAGAAATGTTTGTATGGGGACTATGGTTGTGACTGGATGACAGCTGTTGCTAGGGCAGATTTACTTTTGGTGTGAGCTTTACTTTTTCTTTGGGCTGCCTGTTGTTGTGAGGCACTTGCTGGGAAGATTATTTCAGTCCCTGATATGTTGCAGCAGTTGTGAATGTGGTTATGACATAAATGGTGGTGGTGGTGGTGGTGGTGGTGGTGGGGGTGAGCAATTTACCTGCCCATGCTTGTTTCTTCTTTTTTGCACAACAGATTTACCTTTTTTGATGAGTGTGTTTCACTGGTGTTTTATCAGTGTTTTTTATGTTTTAGGTGTATCTCTCTCCTGTTTTGCTTTATGGAGTGTATTCTACCAGCTACTACACTCTTTTTTATTGTGGGCTTCCCAAGCATTTTACCCTCCTTGCAGCCTTTTCTTTTTATGTTCTCTTTTCACAGTATTACAGAACTATTTCCATTTGATTTAAAATTCCTTTCTTACTTTTAGCCATTTGGTTTATTTGGGTTGTGTGTTTGGATATTAGTAAGATTTTGTTCTTTGTTAGGTTTTTATGTCCTGTCCTCTAGTACTATTTTGTGTCTTGTTTCTTTTTTTTTATTTTCTTCCTTTTGTCAGACTTTTTGCCAGTCCTTCTTCACTGTTTTATTTCTCATTCGCAGCCTTGTAGGACTTGTTATGCTTGCTTTTAGTTTTTTTTCTTCCTTAATCCTTCTTTCTGGCCTAAGGAATGTGTTTTTGTTAGGGTTTTCTGGTCCTACATAGCTGTTTTCTCTTTGTCTGTTTTGTAAGGTCTTTTACTTCTTTTCTTTTCCTGGTCAGTATGACTCCAAGCCCTAGACCCTTCACCAGACAGGTTCCAATCAGCACACTTCTCTCACAAGAGTGCAGAAGGGCCCCTTCCAATCAAAGATGGCTTGGAAAATGTGCTCAGAATACAACAGCCACTACAAGCAGATCCAGATGCAGCAAACCTGTATCTGGACTATGCTACAGCTACTAACTACACTAATTTAGGTGGGAAACACTAAAAAATATTTTAAACTCCAGAAAAACAGCAGTCAGATACTAAAAATGTTTTAAACATCAGAAAAACAGCAAGGAGACACTATAGAATGTTTTAAACAGCAAACAAATTGGTTATTTAAAACACTGATTGGCAGGAAAACAGAACAAACAGAACAGATGCTTAGCAAACAGCGAAAAGTTGCAACAGTTACTTTGCAAATAACGAAAAAAGCAAACAAGCTTTGCAAACAGTGAACACAGCAGCAAAATATGATTTAACATGCACTATAAGGCAGACAAATGCAGTACAACAGTGCAGTTTTGTTTACAGTATTAAAATATAGTATTAAGTAAGCAGAACACAATACAAAGTGCAATAAATAGTATAATCAAGCAAACAGACAATCTATGGTTTTTGGGAAGCTCAGAGGCCTCTAGTTGTCTGGTATCTCAGCTCAGAGTTGTGGCTGGTAGCCCACCTCAGTTCAGCTCAGTTCAAACAAGCCTAGGGGACCTGGAGATTAGAACCATTACTGCCAAAGGACAGGAAAGGAAAGGGACATGTTGGTTTCATCTTAAAAGTGGCTTCAAAAGATTTTTTTAAGCCTCCGTCAGGATACATGGGAACACTGTGAAAAGCTGAAAGGTGTTATTAGGCTCATTGCCCAGCACCCAGAAAAGGAGAAGAGAGTGGTTAGACATAATAAAATTGAAACTTTAGATTAACACACTGAAATAAAGGAAATGTAATATATACAGGGCAAATGTCAAATTTAGTCTAAGGTGGGAAATCCTGAAGCTTAAAAAAGATTGTAGCACAATACGGTTTGCAGAGGTAGAGAACAGATAGGGAGAATTGGGCTTAGGCTAAATGAATATCTTCACCAAAACTAATAGCTCAAATACTAAATGAGAGGACAAGGGAATACTATATATTAGCTTTACATGATGATGAGGACAAAATAATTATAAAATCAACCAAGGAATGGACAGTGTTTTATAGATAATTAGATATATTTCAGAATCAATTTGACTTATTATAAAAGCAAACCTTTCTACAAAATATTGTTCTCCCTCAAATACCCAGACAGGATCTTAAACTCTTAAACAATCTAACTCGAAATAAGGAGATCAGCCAGGCAATCTGGATTCTTCCCAAAAGAAAGTATCAAGCTCGGGTGGGATCCCATGAGAATTTAATGCGTCCTACTCAGAGAAATTTAAAAAGGATCTGTTTGAGTTATACAAGTCCTCTGAATCCCACATCCTGCTTCCTTTTTCCACATGCATAGCTTCAATAATTTTTTTCCCTATGATCTGACCAAAACTTACAATTGCTCATGGAATAAAGATCTATGTGACTTTTTCATTAACAGAAATAAAGCTGCTAAAATGTTGGCCCTTAGATTGGAACCAATTCTCCTCAAACTTACCAACTCTTCTTATCAGGTATTTATTAAGGGCAGAGTAGGAGGACCAGATTGTTTGAGACTATGAGTTTGTATATCTAATATCTGGGGGTGTGGGGGTGGAGCTCCCAAGTCTGGGGTGGGAGAGCCCCCACATAAAAGCTATTTTTTGGTTTATTTTTTGATGATCACAAATGTAAATTTGTTGTCAGGGACACAGTTGCCATAATGGTTAAGTTCTTTGCCTCCCATGCACAAGGTAAAATGTTTGATCTTGGTCTTCAGCCAGTGCCTGTATGGACTTTGCATGTTCTTCCTGTGCCTTTGGGAGGTTACTCCCACTTCCAAAAACATGCTGAGTGTTTCTATCTTAACATCACTCAGGAATGGAGTTGTGAGCAGCAGCACAGGCACTGGATGTTGTCTATAGGAGGAAGGGTTGTATAGACCACGCGCCTTAGGCATCATCTGTGCTGTGCAGTATCCTCTTGCTAGAAGAACATGGATAACAGACAGCATGTCATGTCAGGGATAGCCACTTGGCAGTGTAAAAACTGGCTGAAAACAATTTAGTTGTGTTGACTAATTCTGAGCATGGGTATTTGCCACTCATAAGTGGGTGAGGACCAGACCTACTCCAACCTATGCTAGGGACCCATGCTAATGGTGGGAGAGGTCTATTTGCCCTTATTGGCCAGTTTGTGCCCAACAGCTTTATGCATTAAACTACAGACTGCCCAATGTCCAGTTGCCCAACTTAAGTTACCTGGGATAGCTCTGTTGAGCAAAAGCTGAAAGTAAAACCAATCAACCTGCCAAACATGAACTAAGGATTGCTACTCTCAGTATAGATAGTGGATGAAATGATGTCAGAAGAAGACTGGACATCCTCTGTCTCTCAGACACAAGATGAGGCAGCAGTGCAGCAAAGCCACTTGGCTTGGGATTCAGAGTCTACCACTCAGGAGGAGGACACACTAGAACTGGTGTGGGAATTGTGGTGAGAGTCAGGCTTCAGAAGACAGTGAGGGATGTTATCAGAATTTGTGACAGACTCATGGGAATCAGACTCCAATGTATGGATAGGGCAGTTTACATAATCTCAGCCTTTGACCCTCAGCAGGGTTGTGATTGTGAAGAAAAGAGTGCGTTCAGGCAATAGTTGCAGGACATGTTAAATAAAACAGGACAGCAGCAGCTGATGTTGATAATGGGGGACCTGAATGCGCATATCAGAGTAGCAGGAAAAGGATGTGAGAACTGCTTGGGTCCACATGGGTATGGCAAGATGAAGAAATATAGATATAGCATTCTAGACTTCTGTCTGGCAAATGGATTGATGGTGGTCAACACATGGTTCAGCAAGAGACAGTCACAAAATCACATACAAGACTAGCCAACATGCAATTCTGATAAAATTCCTCCTAGTAAGAAAATGCAGTGGGCTCAAATCAGTGATTGCAAAGTCATCTGCAGTGAAAGAGTAGGCCCACATGGTTGCCACAATCAGCTGCAAGCAGTTGTTAGTGAAAGCTCCAAGGTCACAGAGACTATGCTGAAGACCTGAAAGATGACTGAAGAGAAAGCTCAAGAGTTCAAGGAAATACTCAGGGCTCTAGCACCTCAGGAAGAAGAGGAAATAGGTGGAGTTGAAGAAGAATGACAGTGCCTCAAAACAGCTTGTGTGAGGACTATAGAACAGATATGCGGCTATACCAGGTATGGAAATAAGGTACATAAGAAAGGTCGTTATGGAATACAGACGTCCAGGAAGTCATAAAAAAAGAAGTAGTGCAGGAAAAAGTGGGAGACAGAAAAGACCATGTTAAGAAGGAATACTGGTTGGATAACAAAGAGGCAAAAAAAGCAGTTGCAATAGCGAATTAAAAGGCATCAAAGGCACTCTAACAGATACTGGAAAGTGACTCAATAGATGTCACAAATAAACTCTATCAGGCTGTAAGGCAAAAACAGAAACACAAAGAATATAGTCATCAGACACCCTCCATAAAGGATACCAGCAGCAAACTGCTCACCAGTCCACAGGAAATTAAAGGGAGATCAAAAGGGTAATTCTAGCAGCTTCTGAATGAAAAAAAAAAAAACATGGAAGCTGTACTGCCCCAGACACAGTCTATGATGAAAAAAGAAGAGGAATCCAGCACGGAAGAAAGAAGAATAGCAAGCAGTAAGGGAAAAGAAGTTAATAAAAGCAACAGGCTGACATGAGGTCACAGCAGTTATGATAATAGGGTTAGTTAGGCAAGAAATGGCTCCTGATGGTACTCATAGCTGTATGGAGAGAAAGGCATATTCAAAATGACTGGATAATATACATTCTAGTGCCAGTATACAAGAACAAAAGGGACATTCATAAGTGTGGAAGGTATAGAGGTATCAACATCTTGCACACTGCATGAAGGTTGTGAAGATGGTGATTGATAAACAAATAACAGAGTAGTAGAAAGGAAGATGGGAGATGAGTAGTTCAGATTCAGATCAGGATGTAGTACAACTGACATGTTTGCAGTCAAACAAATAGTAGAGAAGAACCTACAGATGCGGAAGAAATACAAGTGAGCATTCCTAGACTTGGAGAAAGCATATGACAAGGTCCCAAGAAAGCTGATTTAGGCAGTCCCATGATGGTTCAAAGTCCCAGAAACATTGGCAGAATTAGTGCAGGCTATGTACAAGGACCCAACGGCACAAGTATGAAAAGTCCTAGAAGGTTCCCCGTGGGCGTGAGTGTACATCACGATTTAGCTGTGAGCCCACTGATGTTCATACTGGTGATGGACTACATTAGCAAGCAGGTTGGAAGGAAAAGGTCAACTAAGTTGCTGTATGCAGATGATGTGGCATTACAAACAAACTTGGAACAACAGCTTCTACAAATGGTAGGGGAATGAAATGCAAACCCGAAGGCACATAAGATGAAACTGAGTACAGATAAGGCAGTTATAATGGCAGCAAATGGAGAAAATCAGAAGATGCGGAGAATTAAGATAAAAGGGGAAATAGTGAAACAGGTTAAATGTTTCAAATACCTGGGGAGGGCTAGTTGAAGAGAAGGGAAATCTGAATGAGGAGATCAAAGCTACAAAGTTGTAGTCATCTGGCACTGAATGTTAGGGATAGTGTATGACAAAAGAATGCCAAAGAAGATGCAATTTAAGATGTAGAAAACAGTGGTGCAACTAGCACTACTGTTTGGTATGGAAACCTATGCAATGAAGGCAGAGCTGCTGAGGAAGCTAGATATATACAAATATACATATATATATATATATATATATATACATATATATATATATATATATATATATATATATATATATATATATATATAGATAGATAGATAGATAGATAGATATATGTATGTATGTCCACAAATGCATTATAGGCAACTTTGCAACTTTGATATAGTTGAACTAAAACAAATAAAATGTGGTAAGGACAAATATGCAGTATGTCAGTTTACAGATACATATATGTATATTATTCAGAATGTCATATGTACTTCTTAAACCTTTATACTTTTGCTTTGGCTTTATATAGAAGCTTGGCAGGTAAAAACACAGAGTTATAAGAATATTCTGCACATATCTACATCTTTGTGAAATGCTTATTTGTATGGGACTAGCTTGACTTACACTAGGTAATTTGTCTTGTTTTGACATTGAGTTAGTTGTACTAATTGCTGTAGGTGATTTTGCAGAAATCTTTTAAAAGTATGACACGTATCATGCTGTATGCTGTATGCTTCTAAAGGTAAAGCATTAAGAAAGAAAGACAGAAAAACAAGGACAGAAATAAAAGATATCTCAGAGAGAAGTTGCTAATTAAACGGCCTCGCAGAGAATGTAGAATGTCAGCATGTTGTAACAAGCTTGGATGGGATAAAAAGCATTAGTTAAATAGCCTCTGCTCTCCTCAGCCCGGTAAAGTCTGTACATACTGCACTTTAGATGCAGCATTCTAAGGCTGTGTTACTGCTGGAAAATCATTATTATACCTGCTTTGTTTAACTTAACTAGGTATATGAATCAAGTAGAATGGTTTTCAGGCATGGCAATATTTTACTGAATTACCTTTTTTGATGCCTATGGATTTAGCTGAAGAATTGCTGAGAATAAAAAAAATGACAGTTTTTCTACTTCACATCAGTTTTTTGCACTCATGAATTTTGTATAAACCTTTGATGTGTGAACAAATTTTGCACACTGGAAAGCCCAGTGTCAGCCATTTGATGTAATGCCTACAAAGAAAATGTCATCTGCAGAGGGTGCAGATGCTGTAAATGTCCTATTATCTTACAGCATAAGAAGAATCACTAGACAGAAGTGAGTATTATTCCTTGATTTCATGAATACTTAAGATAACACACCCAGTATCATACCATATGTTCCTAGTGACTCTGGAAATCATGTAGCTCATTAAGCATAACTCTAGGATATGCTAGTGGGTCTCATCCATAAATGATGTTGTGTATCAAGTAACACTCTGTTTACCTGATAATACATTTAATTTTTATTTGTGTACCTCTCAAATGCATAACTAAACCTCATGGATCATATGCCCTGACATAATACATATAAAAGCACTGCTGAATATGACCCTTGCAGCAGTATGCCAAAATGCCAAAAACACATATAAGTCAGAGTGAAGACATGTTAGAACAGCTCTTTGGAGTGTATTTCAGTCATAAGAAGCCTGGAATTATTCACGCAATGAAAAGTACATAATGTGATTATAATATGCAAATGATACAGTAGTGCTCCAGTTATTAAGCAGTATGTAAATCTCAGATGTACAACATAAGGGCAGGATGTGAAGACAAAATTTAATGCACTCAGTTTCTTTTGAAGGAAATACAAATGTTTAATTACTAATTTCATATCTTATGTCAGAAGCAGAAAGAGAGAGATATCCTGTTAGCATTCACCTTTAACTCAGTAGCACTTAAGAGTTTTATGGTCTGCACACCTTAATGTGATAGAAATGGCTTCAAATATTTACCTTCATCTCTCAATCCTCTGTGGTTTGAGTATGTTATGCTTTGTCTGACCTCTGCTCTACCTTAGTAATGTTTAGTAACGCATATAGACCCTAACCCTGCCCTTAACCCTAACTGTACAATTTTCCTTAAAAAAAAAAAAAAAAAAATATATATATATATATATATATATATATATATATATATATATATATATATATATCCAATTCACTACCACCATAGAAGACAGGCTCAGACACAGAGATATATGCACCAACACACACACACACACACACACACACACACACACACACACACACACACACACAACATTACATTAAATCCCTTATATAACCCTTACCCTAACCCTGAAAAGTATACACTCACACACACAAAAGCTATCCCCTTACCTAACCTTTACTATAAATCTGTAAACCATGCATCCACACAAAGACACAAAGCTATCCCCCTTACTTAACACTTATCCTTACCCTAAAAGTCATATATTTGCACACACACACACACACACACACACACACACACACACACACACACACACACACCTGTATAGACAAAGCAATCATATGCTTAAGTGAATGCTCGATAATTCAAACGTTCATTTAATGCTGACTACAGCTTTCTTTGGCTATAAGTTACTTCAATTAAACTGTCAATAACCATATATCTGTCTGTCTATCTATCTATATCTGCATGTATACATATAAAGTGCACCTCAATAATTCCACATCTCTAAATATATTCATTCTGAGATCATACAACTTTAGGAATAAGGAAAAATTTTACAAACCCCAGAGTTCCATGGAATTCTTCATACCTCTGTGTAATTTGTGGTGGAATATAGATTAAGTGACACGTTAATCAAGTATCAGTATCCCATCAGGCATATGCTAATGCTGTATACTCTGTCCAAACATACTTTCTTCAATAGAGGTTTGTTATGCAATGGAAATATTCTACGCTGAACTCACAAATGAGCTCACTGTGAATCACTGCAAATCCCTGTATGCTCTCACAATCCTGAAAATGTTCATGGTTAAGAAAATACTATAAGATAAAAAGATACAGCCACTATACAACAAATTGTTACCCTGGTCCAGGCATCTTAAGCCAAAGTATGACAAATGCACACAAACATTGTAAATGTAGGGAAGCAAAAAGGTAGCCTGTTTACCTTTATCAGCATTAAGGTATGTTTTAGAGAATCCTGGTGTGACATAATTCCCATCAGTAGCAGAGTTACTGTTTTTTCAATTATGGTGTAACAAAAGTGAATTAATACTAACAAACATGAACAGAAATTATTGTTTACCACTGACCATTAGCCACAGGCTTACTTTAGGCTCCAGAATCATACAATAGAAATATAAACTGCTGCAACTGTAGCTGCGAAAAGAAAACAAAAATCAGCTGGAATTTTCACCATAACTCTAGGCAGAGAAATAATTAAATATTATAAAACAAAACTCCACCCTCCAGCACTTACTGATGCCCTAAAAGAGCACAATGTAATAAAGTAAAAAAATACAATAAAATTACTTTGCTACATGATACATTAAAGATCTGATATCATCACTAGGCAATCAGTCTACAGACCATTACAAGTCTACCCAATAAACCATATTCAAAAGATCCCCCCAGCCTCAAATAGGGCAACATAAGATAGACTGGGGAGAATATGAGGCTGCCCATCCAATGAACTGGTCTTACCTTGAAGATGACAAAGGTACTACTCTGTTGATGTTAAGCTTGCTCAAGAGATGTGGAATGCACTGACATATAAGATTATCATACCACTGTGTATTACTTATCTTTTGATGAAAATGTAATTTATTTAACCTTGAATTTGAGGAACCAC
Organism: Protopterus annectens; assembly: GCF_019279795.1. Lineage (NCBI taxonomy): Eukaryota > Metazoa > Chordata > Ceratodontiformes > Protopteridae > Protopterus > Protopterus annectens. The sequence continues at coordinate 1,273,758,817 of NC_056731.1, read as the reverse complement.
TTGTTCTGTGAAGAAATAGGACAGCTGAGAGAGTCAGGCCTCTCATGACTTGAAAGAATAGGTGCAGAACACCAAACACCATGGAGATGTTTTTAAGATACTAAGCACAGAGCTGGATAGATAACTAAGGGGTTTTGAGATCACTGACAGGTCTCTGAGGTCCCTCGGAATGAATGATACATTCAAATACATGCCAAAAGAAGAATTATAGTTAATGAGGCTGACATAATAGCAATAAAAGAGACTTCTTTGGTTCCAGACAGGATACCTTTGAAAATTTGAAGAGACAGGTAATTTCTGAACTACTACAGAAACATGATAGTCAAAAGGTAAGGAATTATCAACAAGATTGCTTAGATCACTAATGACAGTGTTAGACTGGATTGACTTGATATTTAAATGGTATAATATGGAAATGCTTTGTTTATCAAAATAAGGTCTACTATTTTTTTTTTTCAAATTTAATTTGAGACCATTGTCCTTGCACCAATTGTTAACATGGTCTAATCCATGTTGGAGCACTTATGAATCAGTGGAAGACTGAATAATAACATGCAATTTACAGTCATGTGCAAACTTGGATAACTGTAGGCTAGGACTGTTGGCCTAAAGGTCTGAGATATAGATACCAAATAGGAGAGTGTCCCAAACTGAGAGTTGTGGTATTCTACCAGTAACTTTTTTTGCTTTCAGAAGTGCACCTCTTAATCTAACCATATAGGTTTTGTCAGAAAACCAATTAGCTATCCACCATACAATGTAAGGATTTATATTCACATTTACAAATCGGTCAATAATTCTTGCAGGGGAAATAGTGTCAAAGACTTTGGTGAGGTCCAGAAACTACTATCCACTGCTTTGGTGACTTTTTCAAAGAAATTAACATGACTGAAGAGGCAGCACCTGCATTTAAAACAGCCAAACTGATGAGGGTCCAGGGTTAATAGATGTTCAGTGTCTAGATTAATGTGGTCTGAGATAATACATTCCATAGCTTTACATATGAGGCTAATTCAACTAATGGGTCGATAGTTACCAGGGTCCTAGCTGGGCCACCATTGCATAATGGCATTAAACATAGCTGTTTTCCAGGTTTCCAAAAATAAACAGTTGAAAATGGCAACAGTTGCACTCAAGACAATGTGCTGTTGAAGTGTCGCTATATACACCAATATATGCACACACAGTACTTCCGTAAGGCATCTAATTGACCCCACACTGTACAAGAAAAAGGTAAGAAAATGTATTTTTAAATGTATCATGCTGTAGTTGTAATATAGATTCATAGGTAAGTACTAGGCTATAAGCCTAGCCAAAAAGTTACCCTGGCTTTCGCCACCCAAGAAAATTATTTTCCTGTGCCCCTGATGAACAGAGCCACAGAAATGAACCCCGGGGTGAATTTCCTATCTCCCATCCAATCATCAAGATTTTTCTTGAAGAGTGCTAATGAGGAGCTTTGTTTGATATAGATAGGTAATTTGTTCCAGAGTATGGGAAGTCTCTGGGACAGGAATCTATCCCTCCAGCATGTTCTGTTTACTGTAGTGACAAGGTTTAGGTCCCTAGAGCATGTAGCTTAGAGGGATTGGGATTTCTTTAAGTGGAGCATGTCCAACAGCTCTGGGTTTGATGTAGCTTTGTATGTTAGGCAGAGATTGCCTCTGAGTAGGTGATATGCGACAGAGTAAAGCTGGAGTTTTTTGAGACAGCCTGCGTAGGGCATCTGTTTGAGGTATTCCTGTGGCCTTTCTAGTTATTGTAGATGTCTTCTGAGGTACATACAAAAAGAGGCGTTGTACCCTATAATGGGTCTAATGAGTGACGAATAGAGGGGAACAATGACCTCTTTTTTCCTGGATGAGAAACCTTTTGTAATGAGGTGTGCCACATAGAAGGATTTCCTGACTACTGCGGTGATGTGATTATCAAAGGAGAGACTACTGTCCACCTGTGTCCCAAGGCCTGTTATCACACTTTCAGTGTTAAGTAGACTACCACCTATGTGGTAGTTCATGAGTACAGAGTTTTTACCAAAAGGGATGAAAATGTTTTTGGCATTGAGCTTGAGGCCATGGCTTTGGCACCAGGCATGTGTCTCAGTGAGGTCCTCTTGTAGGATGTCCACATCGTTAGGAGTTTCGATTATGGCTCCTAGTTTGCAGTCATCTGCAAACTTCATCAACCAAAGACCTTCTGCGTTAGCCTGTACTTCTGAGAAGTAGATACCAAACAGGAGAGGACCCAGGACTGAACCCTGTGGTACTCCACTTGTCACTGATCTGAAGTCGGATTTGGAGTCTGCTACTTTCACAGTGTGGGTTCTGTCAGTGAGCCAGCTGGCAACCCATCTTGTGACATAGGGATTTATACCTAGTTTAGTGAGTTTATCTATAATTCCAGAGTGAGGGATGGTGTTGAAAGCCTTGACGAGATCTAGATAGGCTGTTTCTGTTTGGTAATGCAGGAATACACGTCTGGCTTTATTTGGTCATTTGGCCTTCACCTTCATGACCATGCCACACTAGACATGGCTAATGAACTATATTTAAATCTGACTTTCCAAGGGGATAGCTTGATATCATTGCCCCTACATGAATACCTCACAGTAAAAAGAATGAGTAATTATGGAATACTCCATGCCCTTTAAAGCTGATGGCAAGTTATTTTCACCTTAGTAATTTAATGCATCACAGCCCTTGTAAACTAAGTAAAGAATTGCTTGCAGGGGTTCAATGCTGCACAATGTGAAAGTCAACACTAAGTAATACTCTGATGGAGCTTTATTTGTAATACTATTTTTACTTTAAGAGAACAAACATCAAACATTTTAATGCAGGGATCTATGTTTACTTTAAGAAATCAAACATCAAACATTTCAACACAGGGAAGAGTAAGATTTAAAAAAGGAAAATGGATATCATTTGTCTCATCTCAAAGACTGATCAGTCAAAACCAGATGAATGCATAGTGCCTTGGCTAAACTCATTACATTTACTTTTACTGGTGGGGAAATCCCACCTACAGCCTCCATGTCAGGGTTGCATTATTTGCATCTTCAGCTCGTTCCTGTCTGACTATAATGCTGCCAAATGTCATACTATGGCATAGTAAGTCTCAAAGTAAAAACGTTTTAGCAATGTACCAGTCAGCAGATGGGTTTGACCAAACAGTCTTCTGGTTATTACTGAACTGAATAATCTCCCCCTTGAAATTATTGTCTCAAGTCTAATATGTTGAGAGAGTGTGTATTGGTGGCATGGAGGAATACATGTGTTTGGCTAGCTGCTTGGGTATTTGATGGCACAGTCCCACTGTTTCCATTTGCGGGCTCATGGGCTTCCGATTTCGAAGCAGCCCTCCCCATCCAAGGTGTTTTCCCCCACATGTCAAATAACGCCCCTGTATGCTGTCTTGTTTGTCTTGTCTGTCTTCCTACCCAACCTACCTCCCCAAATATACCTACTATCCTTCCCCAACATCCCACTCTCACCTTTAAAAAAAAAAGGCCAATCTGTCCTCCCCCCAAAAAATTTGCCCCATACATAGCTGTCCATTTTGCATATGTGTCCACTGGACACATGTAATCTGGTCTAACTGGCTTTGCAACATATTATTGTTGTCCTTACCCCTCTCTCAGGGGTTTGAGTGTCAAAATCTACCTCCAAATTCATTATATTTTTCACAGCTGTTGCTGTAGAAGAAATGGACAGCTATGGACCTTCCCTACACCCATCCTGCACATCCCTAGCTACTTTCCCTATTGTCTTTCCCACTGCATGCCCCCTTCTTCACCACTTTCTTATCACCCCTTTTTTTTCTTTTAAAGAAATTATCATGCGGGTAAGTGGGAGTAAGCACTTTTAAGCAGTAGTAAGTGGGTTTAAGCCTGTTTGGGTGGCAGCAAGCAATGGCTACACAGATTAAGCACTGTCAGGCTGTCTTTAGGCTTATTTAACCGGAAGTTAGCATTGCTCACTGCCGCACAAACCCACGCAAACCTGCTTTCAACTGCTTAAAAGTGCCTTAATCACTCTGTATCCAACACTGCTTGTTCTGCCCAGCAACAAAATAATCATTCCTTGCAAGCCTCGAACCCAGGTCCCTGCACTCCATAGCCACATTGATTTAACAATAAGCCATTTGAGCTGTATATAAGTGTGATGTTTTTTTCAAACATATCATGCAGAACAGTCATTCAACAGTAGGGAAAATGTATTTATATATGTAGATGTATGTATATATATATATATATATATGTATATATAGGTCTACCTGACATTGCCGATACTCCAGAATGCTGACAACCATATGGCCGAAACCATATGATCGACATTCGAAATGCCGACAATGCAGAACTGGCATCTCACTATAGTGCACAATGGAAAGATTTCCATTCCTGCACTGTAGTGCGATCTCAGAGTTGGTATATTAAAGTTATGGGGGGTGCAGAGGGCATATTCCCCCAGCTAGCAGTTGAAAGGGAATTTTATGTTACTTTTTTTATGGGTTTATTCCATTATCGAGATTTCGGTTGTCGGTGATTTGGTGTCGGCCATGTCGTTGTCGGTGTTGTGCACTTTCAGTCTTTTCAGGTAGATCTATATATATATATATATATATATATATATATATATATATATATATTGGTTTACTATTGAATGTGCGAATGCACTTCGTTCGAACGACGACCTCATCGACGTGTTTGCGTGAACCGAAACTGCGAAAACTGTTCGCTAGCGAACCGAAACCGTGAAAACTTCGACGATCGTCATTACCGGCCACGCAACACCTCCACACCCTTGCTACCATGGGTCGGATAGGGGCGAGGTTTTGCCGTTCGCACATCTGGGAGTCGGTGTAGTGGCGATCGCAGTTCCGCCTTCGTGCAAGACGAGTCGCACACGTCGGGATCGACATTTCAATAGTAAACCACATATATATATATATATATATATATATATATATATATATGTGTGTGTGTGTGTGTGTGTGTGTGTGTGTGTGTGTGTGTGTATGTATTGCATTCGCAAATTGGATCAGCACTCTGAACCTCTCACTGCAAAACATCTGATCAAAGGCACTGTTAATGGGGTCAAAGGGTCCCAAAATAGGGATATCTTCTAATTATTGCCATTATCCCTTCCTCCACAGCTGAACTGATCTGCCTTGTAACACAATAACCAGCACTTGCAAGTCTTGAACCCAGGACCCTGCACAACATAGCCACAACAAGTTAACAGCAAGCCATTTCAGCTGTAAGATGTCAGGATGATTTCTGTAACATGTCATGCAGAACAGTCAGCCTACCATAGGGAATGTACAACGTGGAAGCACTAAACATTCCTATGATACACACACGCGCACACACACACACACACACACACACACACACACACACACACACACACACACACACACACACACACACACACATATATATATATATATATATATATATGTGTGTGTGTGTGTGTGTGGGTCTACTTCATTTGATCAAAAGACCATTTGACCTAAACCCATTTGATCGAAATTTCATTTGATCGAAAACCAGTATTCAAGGCAAATAACAGGGATTTGTCCCCCTCCCCAATGTCGTGCGATCCTGGAGTTGGTATATTTAGTTGGGGGAGGGTGTGGGGTGCGAAGCCCCCCACCTATTTTCATTTTAAATCTGTACTTTTTGTGTTATTTTCTTCTTTTAAAGGAAACTAGGTGGAGGGCTTTGGCCCCCATACCCTCCCAATGTGGGGGGCTGCACCCCCAACCCCCCTAACTATATATACCAACTCCAGGGTTGCACGACATTGGGGAGGGGGACAAATCCTAGTTTTATACCTTGAATACTGTTTTTTGATCAAATGAAATTTCGATCAAATGGGTTTAGGTCAAATGATCTTTCGATCAAATGCAGCAGACCCATATATATATGTATATATATATGTGTGTGTGTGTGTGTGTGTGTGTGTGTGTGTGTGTGTGTGTGTGTGTGTGTGTGTGTGTGTGTGTGTGTGTGTGTATGTATATACACACATACATACACATACAAATATCTGATTCTTTCCTACAATTGAGAATTATTGCCTGGAACATATACCCACATACAATGCACAGGACAGGACATCACACACATGTTTGCATACATAGAAATATTTATTTGTGTACTATTTCAGTTGTTTACGCCATTTCTTATAGCAGTTAAGTGTTTGAAATACATAATAACTGATTAATTAAACTCTCAAACAAAACATATGATACTGTAGTCTGCAAAACATAACATACTTTGCTGTCTAGGCTAAAGCCTTCAGGTAGTACAACAATAAAAAACACACTTGCCTTGAAGATAAGAATCAATCAACACTTAATTACAGGTGTAGTTCAGCAGCCTCCAATTACATCCTGTACTCAACCCCTATGGTGAAAAGTATTAGTTGTCACAATGCAAATTTTTCTGTTTCATAATAATGCTTAATTTAAAATGTCACTATCACACTGACAAACAGAACTGTGTGTAAGACAGTAAACTCTAGCCCACCACTGTTCCCACGGTGAAAGGTATGAAAATGTACAGCCATATGCCTTAATGTTTCTTATTACTGATATCCCTCATGTTGTAACAACCTAGGTTAAAAACATTACATACCCCTCCCCCATAAAATGTCTTACAAGGGCATATAACATTGTTCTCCATACACTGCCTCTGGACTGTACAGGGTCACTCATGTCTTGTTCAGCTGTAGCCCTCATATATATGGACTATACCGAGTCCACAACATCACTCAAATGATATCAGGAATGCCAGCACTAAAGAATGATAGGCCATTACCTAATAACCTCTTACTGCATGACATCTGGACAAAGCCTGGTATATAGGTCGAGGACAGAGGCTGAAACACAGGGCCATATTTGAAATATTGTTGTTGTACACTGTGAAAGTTGCTGGTGTTACAGGATTGGTTGCAACATACCCTTTCTCAGGATTATGAAGTCAGAAACACAAATGGATGTTGCCATGTAATGGGGGGTGTGGTTTTAATTTCATGTGATTATACTATGAGGATATATAAGTGTGTTATAATGCATTTTAAGTAATTCTGATGAAGTCTGAGGCTTAAGGCCAACAAAAGCACTCAAAAATTAATAAAGTTTGCTGTGGAACTTCGTTTTCGATCCTGCTTCTTTTGAGTTATTGGATGTTGCCATGTACTGATAGCAATCAACAGAGAGAAAGGCACTGATAAGTCAGGGACAAGACCTGTGTGGTGAACAGATAAAACATAACAGCCAATCATCTGGCCATCATGTGGATAGGCCCACAGTTGAGAGCTATGTAGACAGACTGCGTTCCATGCAAAAGTAGCATGTACACACCCAGTAAAACTAGCAGTATTCAATGCATATAACAGCAATACTCACCCACTGTCCCTAGGTCTGGAACCTTATACAAACATGTAGTTGGCCTGTGTCCGCAAGTCCTGTTGTAAGAGGTATTGCAACTTGCTGTCTGTAACACCATTGCCCACACACAGGAAGGATGTCTTCCATACAGGAAAGGTAAAGGGACAACGCCCACATGATGTAATCATTTATAGTAGGGGGTTGCTATGACATTGGCTATTGGAAGTACTACACAGCTTGCTGCATGCAATTAGCAAGTGGGGGACACCAATTGGTGCAGAGGCCATCACCTGATCATGAGCATCACCTACAAAAGCCATGCTGCAACCTATTCAAACCAGCTTGATCCCTGTAATGGAGAGATAGACAGAGAGAGAGAGAGAGAGAGAGAGAGAGAGAGAGAGAGAGAGACAACCCCCCCAAAAAAACAAGCAAAAAACAAAAATAATACTAAAATACAAAAATACTACTAAAAAAACAAACAAACAAGGAAGACATCCAACTGGTACACAGAAGAGAGCACACTAATAAAACACTTATGTGAAACATGTCAGCATGTAATTGAATGTAGTAATTGGTCTGTAATAATGGGATAGATTATGAAAGATTTATATGTGCCATCAAGACTTGCTGTAATGATGTCCTGCTGAACAACTACTATGGGCATAGCATCTGGCCATGTGGGCAGTGGGCCATACCTGTCAACTGTGCGGATCTGCAAAGAATGTCAAGATATAAGCCATCACAGTATTTGTTCTGTTCCTCCAAAGATCTGTATTAGTCTGGCAAAAAGCTGAAGGGGGAAGTAATGAAGTCATGATAGACACATGAGTTTCAGACTCCATCACCTTCAGAACAGTCATGGCAATGTGAAATGTATCATGCACAAACTTCATAGGTTTGTAATGGGCATATCTTCGATCTGTCACTTTATATCCCCCCTAATGTTAGGCTGCGCCCACATGTGATGCTCTGTTTTGTAGCAAGGCAGAACAGTTCAGCTGTGGAGGAATGAGGTAAGGAGGTTCAGAGTCTGGATCCAATGTCTGAATGCACTATATATATATATATATATATATATATATATATATATATATATATATATATATATATGAGAGAGAGAGAGAGAGACATGTATATCTACATATATACAAACACACACACATATGTATGTATAGAGATAGAGAGACATGTATGTCTACATATATACAAACACACACACACACACACACACACACACATATATATATATATATATATATATATATATATATATATATATATATATATATATATATATATATATATATATATATATACATTTTCCCTAGTGTTGAATGATTGTGCTGCATATGTTTGAGAAAACATCACACATATCTGCAGCTCGGATGGCTTAGTTGTAAATTGCTTTGGTTATGGTGTGCAGGGTCCTTGGTTAGACAGTTGCAAGGACTGATATTTTTTTTTGCTGGCCAGAACAAGGGCTGTTGGATATAGAGTGTTTAAGGCAATTTTAAGCAGTTGCAAGTGGGTGCGGAATTGACAGTTATGTATGGTGTGAAATTCCTTTTGTGAACAGATTGCCCTTTTTGTTAATGTGAAAGTGGGATGTTGGGGAAGGATAGTAGTTATATTTGGGGAGGTAGGTTGGGTCAGAAGACAGACAAGACAGCATACAGAGGTGGCATATGCCACATGCGGGGAGTAAACACCTTGGACAGGGAGGGGTGTTTGGAAATTGGAAGCCCATGAGCCCCCAAATGGAAACAGTGGGACTGAGGTCCCCACCCATGGGCAGTCACCACTGCACCTTCACAGCCCTGAAGGTGGCTGTGTTGGGGGCTGAGCAGAAGGGGCAGGCTGCCCACCATGAGACCCTCAAGCTGGTGTAGCAGATCTCCCAATTTTCTGATGAGCTCCTTGTGCATCAGACCCTGGACCTGACTTCAAGTGACAGGATCCTGTCTGTGCCCGCTCCCTGGGGGGATGAGCCCCATCCCCTGTGGTGGTTCCACCTGAAGGTAGTGCAGGACCAGCAGATAAGGAGGTCCCAGGGTGGGTCCCAGATGTGCTGTGGCCTGGTACCTTGGTCAAATGAGGTGAGAGAGGTGGGTCCACTGGGAACAGTCTTCACAACATGCTATTGTGTTGCAGTTTTAGAACATATGTGGGTTAGTAATAGTCAACACAATCCAGGATTAGTTATAACAGCATGCATAGATATTCCCATTAACCTAAAGCACCAGATTTGGAACAGTTGCATAGCAAACAGAACACATGCATATATGGAACCACAGTGGCCATTACAATGGCATGCAGGTTACATTGACAGCAACAGGCCACCAATTATAGTATTTCAACATGGAACATGAACAGAAACATATTTCAACATTTGTTGAACAATAGGATATATGTCCCAACAATAGGTTTAGTTTAAACATACCCATTGATTTGTGTGTTTAGATTATTGTTGCAGATATGGTGGTGGGGCAAGAGATGTCAGTTAACAAGTATTATATCCTTGCAGTATGAGGTCCTCTGAGCTTTTTTCTTGTTTATGTCTTCCAGGTACCATGTCCCGTTTATGTCTCCCTGTGTATACTCCCCAAGAGAATGATATTATCATAAACTTCATTGTACTAAATCACAGAACCCTCTATGGACACAGGGCCCATGATCTGCAGGAGAGGACCACCCTGTAGAATGAGGTCATCCACAGGGTACATGATGTCGGCCTGCACAACCGCAGTTATGAGCAGGTGCGACATCTTTGCACTGATCCCATCTGCCACACCCGTCAGCATGCAGCTGCAGTTAGGAGGGACCAGCTAGCCACAGGTGGAGGTTATGCCATCCAGCCCCCACTGATACATGCTGAGGAGCTCCTCACCAGCCTTGGGGCACATGCCCACCAGCCAAGCCAGGAACCTAAAGATAGCATTTTGGAGGTGGGTGCTACCCACACAATGGATGAGGAGTGTTCAGGTAAGGCTCCAGGGCACATTAGTAGACCACAGTTGCTTATCCATCTTCATCTGTAAAGTATCTTCATGCATATATCAGATAACATAGTCTATTGCTGTAGTGTAGTAATGAACAGATGTGCATAATCTCTAGTATTGTGGGTTTGTACTGTTGATATACTGAAATGCTGCTCCCACCCTGTAACAATGCCACAGGTGTGGCTACTGACATTACATCTCTCACACAGGTCCCTCTGCTATACAACTGGGGCAGCAGCCTGTAGCTGGTAAGTATGAAGTTGCTTTGCTCAGGTTTGCCAATACACCGTCCATGTTATGGCTATGGCATTTGCCATGCACACATTTAACACACCTACCCATAATGCATGCTGTACATGTTCACTTATTGTTGCTGTTAACTGCACTGCATCACAGAGGTCTCCATAGTGGCATATCTGAAGGGTATGTAAGAGCCTGCAGTATACCTAACAACCTGTCAGTGCAAGATGTGTGGACAGAGATGAACATAATGGTGGGACAAATGGCCTACAGTAGGGACATGTCTGAAACATTATCCTTATACAGTGGCTACAACAGTGTATACACTACTATTACAATGGCAACTGTTACAGACATACACAACGGCAAATCACAATACCACATTCTGCACCTTTTACAACCTGTAATGTGATCCTAACATGAGCAATGAATGTGTAATATGGAATCCTATGTTAGGACCACAAATATGGGGAATACATACCTTAAACACTGGAAGCATATGTGTGCACACACTCCAAATAACGTATTGTGGAAGCAGCTTTTGAGGTACTGACAGCATTCACTCTCCTTGAGTATGCACCTTCTATCAAGTACAGGGCCTCAATGTCACACCAAGTAATGGTTTGCTGTCCAAGAAGTATGTCCATGACATTTGCCCACTCACCTGCAATAGAGGCAGCCGTGGCTTGCACACATCTTACAAACCATGTAATGGATCCCATATCCAAAAGTTAGCACTCAGGAGTGGGAGAAGTAACCTTACCTCACCATTGCATATACTGTGGCAAACAGTGCAAATAGTCATGTATGTGACTATGAAGTATGGAACAACATTAATATAGAAAATAAACAGATGCACATCCAAGACAGATGACAACACATGTTGCAAACTGGTTATGGAGGCTGCCTAGAAACATGCAACAACACTGAGGGACTTGCAGGAATGTCTAGCAAGTACTGCCTGTGCAGTACCTGTGTCAACAATCACCATGAATCTGCATACATGTGGCCTATGGGTTAGGGTAATTGGATGGAAGAGTTGTTCCACAGGAAACATCATCCAGGCTATCTACAGGTAGCATATGCATAACATCAGGTCTTCCAAAGGCATGTGTTACAATGTGTAATGGTGTACTGAGACCAAGGCTGAAAACTACAGGCAGGATTAATAAAGATACATGTGGTGCACAAGCAACACCTCACTCCACCTCAGGCCCACCATCCCCATCTGTACCTTGCTGGTGCCAGTGTGTACATTTAGGTTTGCTGTTCATTAGCAGTAACTAGGCTGGTAGACATGGCGTTCTGAATTTGGAACACTGCAAAATGACACTCATGTGTGGCCCATAGTTGTCAAGCATCTGCAATAAGGCTGAGGATGGGGAGGGGTGTCATCCTAAAACACAACAGTGAACTGAAGCATACATCCAAAGCTCGCTAAGATTGGCTGCATATGAACACAGTCAAGGTCATGAATTGTGCCAAACATAACCCTGACTCCTCAGCAATAGTGAAGACACTATGTGACCTCCAAGGGCTGTGCACATGAGCTGACCTTGCAATCCGGCAGAGTTGGGGGACTTTTGTAGGGCGGGATGACCAAATAATGGCAAGTGAAGATGGGCCATGCTAGTATACCCCTTCCAGGAATAGTGGCTGCTGTAGTTCACTTAACAAGTGCTGCAACAAACCATCATGTTAAGGGTGTGCACACTTATGCAACCCACATATCGAATGCATCTCAATCAGCATCTACACAACTAACACATTTGTTTGATATTGCATTTGATTGCACAGGTCATATGTCACATATTAGGTGTGTGTAACATTAACATATGCAGTATTTTGGCCCAATTGCATATCATGGAAGAGGCTGGCATGTCAACAAAGGTGTGTACACTCCTCATAGCCATAGTAAGCTTTGAAGGTTGCCAGTGTAATTGGATCTTATTTCTCATACATGCACTGCTGATGATACAAATCAGAGGTCAGGCATTCACTGTTGACACCTGTCCTCATATCATCCCAGGTATGTGTCAGACAAACACATAGGGGCTGCGAGCAACAGAGCAAACATAACTGCCACACATATACACATTCAGCAATGGTGTGTACACTCGTGAGGTATGGTACACAATACATGCCAGGGTGCTGAACAGGTGCACAACAATATTGTGTACATGGGTGCAGTGTGTTCCAGGGGAAGGGGCATCACCTAGTAACACATAATGCTGGTAACAAGGATTGAGTATAGCTGCAGTGCATGCTGCTGAGTGCCATATGTCATGCATGTTGACTGTTGGGTAATGAGAGGTCTGTGTAATACCTCTTTGCCACCTCAACTGTAAGTGTGTGTGTGTGTGTGTGTGTGTGTGTGTGTGTGTGTGTGTGTGTGTGTGTGTGTGTGTGTAGAGGTAAACAATGATGTACAGGTGTTAAATTACATTTTTTGTTTTTCTCTCGCAGGTGGTGAGGTGGGTCAGGGTCCCTCCTGCAGGCGAACTGATGTTAGTCTCCATACAAACATTTACAATGATGATAGGTATAATGAGGCACAGGCAGGGTTGTCAGGGGCTAAAGCTGTGTCATCAGTTGACATCCCACTTTTATCCATCTCCCATCACTGGACACAGTCATAATGCCTATGCATACCCCATCACCAGTGGCCATAGATGAGGGAGAGTTGGTGGGTGGTGGCATGGGAAGGGACAGTGTGGTGACTATGGCAAGTATGTCTGTACACAGTAGCCATAGCCAGATGACCGGTGAGGTATCACACAGGCAGATGGACAGGGGTGATCATAGGACGGCTGCTGGCCATCATGACCCTGCCAGAAGTGCCACAGCAGGTGTCACCAGATGCATGTTTTGGTCCATAATGGAGGCACAGGCATGTATGGAACATTAAACCAGGCAGAGTCTGTGGCTCCAGAGGGCTACTCATTCTGCTGTACTTGACAACATCCGAGATCTTGTAGGTGCTCACCGTTACTTTGCAGAGGTCCTGGATAAATGGTTGGGTGAGATGGTGGGAATCCTAGACCGTGCAGTGTCTGTGTTAGAGCATATGGTGGGAGTAGGGTGACAGCCATGTGGACATAGGTCAGCAACACCAACAGGTGGAGTTCTACATGGTTGTGCAACAAATCACAGCTGCTCCCGTAGTGGCAGTACCAGCACCAGCACTGCAGGGGGGGGGGTGCTGTCCACACAACAGCACAGCAGGCCATGTGCACGTGGTCCTGGCCATTCCCAACAAGGACGTTGATCCAGCAGACATTTGTCATCATCAGGGGAGAGTGCCATATCTGGGCTTGTACCTGGTAGTGCCAATGGAACCCCTGGCCGGCACAGTTCTCTTGTCCCTTGCTGGACATGGCAAACTGTATACCGTGCCATGTACAGTCTGCAGCTGTCCAACAAACCCCTGTATAGGGCAGCCATATGGCAGAACTGTGTGCATACATACACACACACATCACCAACACAGCTAGGGCACCTCCATACCCACACACCAGATCTGCACAGCCTAATTGATAAAGAACACCCTAACACACACACACACACACACACACACACACACACACACACACACACACACACACACACACACACAAGATGTCAACCAAATGGCTCAGCCTAGGTCTCTGGCAAACCCACAACACACCCTGTGCATATGATGATACCTGTGCCACATCCCTGTCATCCATACCATGGATGCAGGAAAATGCTAATATGGTTCTGATGCACAGGGTGAATGTACTGAAGTTTAGCAATGTAATGCTGTGTAACATGTTTTCAGCTGGAAAGTTTAATGCTTACATGTCAGGATGTGTAGCTGTCCAGCCATGATGCATAATAACTGTTATTAACACTGACTGATTGTGGTTACCATAATGTATTCAGTTTGTGTTGTAGGTGTCTATGTGTCAGCCAGATGTTGGTCTGCTGTTGTTTCCTACAAGGGGTATGGCACTGTGGTGACACATTTACTGTATCATATCCTAGGTACAGCTGAACACAAGTAACAGGCCTGTATAACAGTTACTGAATGTGCCACATGGCTGATAGGTCTGAGGGGTGTATACAGGTGAGTGCATGGTGGCTGTTGCCAGCAGCTCTTCTACAGTGGACACTGGTAAGTGTACTGGGTGGCACACACCAAATGTTTGTGAATAACACCCACACACAGAGGCTTTGGTGTTGATGCATTACATAGAATACTGTACACATGGATGTACTTAATTTTGCAGTGAACTTAGTTTGGCCTATGTAATTCCACCAAGACAAAATAGGCAAAACATCACATCAGTAAATAATCAGTCTGCCAGTTTAATGTCATTGATGATGGTACTGGCAGGGTATATGTCCTCTTCTCCAATGTAGTGCAATCCTGGAGTTGGTAAACATATGTGTGCTAGTGTGCGTGGCACAGCCCTCAACTTTGGAGGGTGTGTGGTGGTGTATAACCACACATAGTGTGATTAACAACTACTTAACCTGTTAACATAAACTGTACAGTATTGCAGCAGACTAAGCAGAGGGATGCACACAACAATAACCCCAATGAAGGTAGCTCTGCCCACAACATCCACACCCAACTATATATACCAACTCCAGTATCGCTGTACAGCTGTACAGTGGGGAAGAGGGCATTTGCACATCTACTTCTAGTTTTGATGGAATTAATTTGCATAAGATGATTCCTTTGAAATGTTAGCTTTTGCCTGTCAGTTCTCGAACAAATTACCTCCTGGGACATGTATTTTCTGCAAACTGAATTAGATCCCTTCACATACACACACACTTACTTGGTAACACTATGAGTAGAACCCCATACCTAGGTACTTATTGCTACTAATGTGTTTGGCCTTAAATGCACACACCACACAGCTTTTAGGACGAGGTGTGTCCCGAGTTTCTTGTTAAGTGAAGAACATCACCAGGCCTTGTACAGTATGGTAATGAGGGATGGACTGGGTATTAATGAAAAAATACATAGTATGACATACTGTCATATACACAGTGACAAACACATAACAATCATAGACACATCTGAGAGACCTGGGATTATCAGTGCTAACTACCTTGTCAGTGAATCCATTCTGTTACAGAGAATTTGCACACAGCACATGGATCATTGGGATGGATAGTGTAATCAGTTACCTGTATGGTTGATAATGACAGCGGTCCTCATACAGTGGACCTTGGGACATATACTGGGGGTACCATGGTGTAACGACAGTATACCTAGCACCCACACCCCACATTGCATATTTTACTCACTGAAACCCATGATAATGCTGTGACATACCCACGATCACACACTGACCAGGACTGCAGTACAACCCCTTGTCTATCTAATCAGTGCTACTACAGGGGTGTGCATTTATTGCACATGCCACAGGGATAGTAGGGTGAGGGTTTGTCATGGCCCTCCTAATGTGAGCATCATCACTAATCCTTATAATGTATGGCAAGGTGTATTGTATTTGGAGAACGTGGGCTCAGAATGCTGTATTCTACAAATATACACACTTGCACACATACACACACTCTTGCCAGGACTCAGAGGGTAACCCATGCCTATCTACCCATTTGTACAACAGTGTTATGCTGTTATGTTGGTACTGCAAGCTCCAGGTAGCCCATAGGGTAAAGAGTGTAACAAGGTGCATTTAATGTCAATTACAGCAGCAGCCATTTCTAACTATGGCAATGGGGGTTGTAGTGGGTGAGAAGGCCCTCAGGTATTATCAACTACAAATTTACAAACACACAGACACTGTTATTCTCAATAACGGACGCTGATACATTTGTCATTACTGGGGTCCATAGGTGCAGGAGTTCCTAGGTGTGTACCAGGCTAAAGTCCATGGAGAGATGAGAAGAAAAGGGGATGTGGGTACACTGGTATCATGCCACCTGACATTTATCAGCAGGCTGTCTATCAACTGATGCCACTTGAGTGATCCCCAGGGTGGCAGTTAAATGCAACATCTGATTATCTGGTTTTCTCTTGCAGAGGGCCAGTGAGGTGCTCCCATTGACACGTATGCAACATATATTACATAACATGGCCAGAGTCTGGGTTGGAGACCTGTACCCAAGCATGTTCTGTTGACTGTGGTAGTCTAGTTGAGGTATCCATGACATGTGGGGCATACAGAGTGGGATTTCCAAGCTGTGGCATTCATAACACAGCTGGGCAGACATGTCAGCGTCAGTCAAGCATAGATTGCCTGCAAGCAGCCAAGACGGATACCTGACATCTGTACAGAGGACAGACAGAAATCAGCTAGCCAACAGGTTATGCACTGGGACGAATGTTTTGACACACAGAAATCTGACACAAATAGGTATGCTATTACTACATGACAGCAGCCCTCAATGACATGCCCTACACAAATAGTAGTCTATGGTTAATATCCACATATCAGATCAATATCCAGTAGCAAATACTTAATAACACAGAGCTCACACACCAAGAACACAATAGTCAGTACTCAGAGTCCAGCTTTGCATGCAGGGGTGTATGGTTCCAGTACTACAATCTGCAATCTACTCTTACTTGGGAAAGCACTGTTAACAGTAGTAATGTAATGGTACAATACATGCAAGTGTGACTGCATATAAACTGGGATACTACCCATGTATGAAACACATACCAAGAGAAAAGATTGTTGTACTAGCCATATATATATATATACTCAGATGTTGCATACAGTATACTCACATACCTTGCTAATGTAATGGCATCACATAGAAGCATGTTATGTACATGGAATTAAATACACTTATTAAAGATGTCATTACTCTGCTATTTCATCAGACTGGAATGTGATCACTGGTTACCAGGGCTGAGCCATGCTTAGCAGGTTTCAGCATTGCTTAAATATAAATGTTAAGCAGATTTGCACAGTGGTAAGCACCTTTTTGTTTAACCATACGTTATCAGCGCTTACCATCAGGCAAACCTGCTTAAAGCTGCTCAAAACTGCTTTAACCACTCTGTATCCAACAGTCCTTGTTCTGCCTAGCAGCAAAATAGACAGCCCTTGGAGGGTCTTGAACCCAGGACTTGTACACTATAGTCATAGCAGTTAACCACTAAGCCATCAGAAGTGTGAAAAGGTTTGTTGTTTTTTCAAATATATCTTTCAGTACACATACTGAATAGTAGTGAACAACTGCTTTGACTACTACAATTGTTTAGTACTTATAAGTGAAAATAGTGCTGAATCAGGATGTTGTTATATCTAAATATACATATATCCGATAAATATGGTGGAATACATCTGGGAAGGTATATACAAGGGTCTATATTAGAACACCAAACATTCAAAATGTCGAGTGTTCTAATATTGAACCCTAGCAATCGAAAAAAAAAAAACATTGAACATTCGGAACAGCAATTTTTTTCCTAGGGAAAAAAAATTGCTGTTCCAAAACACATACACACAACACAAGCACACCAAACAAACAGCAATCCACACACATACACCTAAACTATAACACCTAACCCTACACTAAACTATACAAACACCACTAACTATCCACTTACCTTAAACCAAACACTAACCCTAAGGTCCATCACTATTGCACAGTCACCTCACCAGAGCCCTAACCCTAACTCACCTAACCTGCCCTAACCCACATGTCCACACAATTGCACACTTACCTGAACCCAACCTGTAACTTTCCACCAGAGCGCTGAAAATACCGAAGCAACAGAAACGTACAACCAAATTCTTTCCCTAGGAAAGAATTCGATTTCCTGCTACTTTGATATTTTTGGGTCGATATTAGAACACCCGACATTTCAAATGTTCGGTGTTCTAATATAGACCAATTTACAACACTTATGTTTACACATAACAAGGCTATGGATATATATATATATATATATATATATATATATATATATATATATATATATATACACGTGTGTGTGTGTGTGTGTGTGTGTGTGTGTGTGTGTGTGTGTGTGTGTGTGTGTAGATACATGTTTTCATTGCAGTAATTCCAGTACAGACTGCATTTCTGTGAACTGGTGGAAAGCTGATAGATTTGCTGTGAGAAGAGTTGGAATCTATTCCAAACTGATAAGTACACTTTTTGCAACTTAATTTGCACTGTGCTGTATTTATACATTTGCTTATTATTTATAGTGGTGCTGTACTGATTCTGTCCCTTGTTGTCTCCACTGTGTTTTTTTCCTCAGGGTAGTTCAGAAGCTAGTTTCCAGTAGGGGGTTGTTGAGCCAGCCCACATCCTAGCTGTTAGTCATTGCCTGAGATGGATTTTCATTGTTGCAATTCCAATACAGACTGCATTTCTGTGAACTGGTGGAAAGCTGATAGAGTTGCTGTGAGCAGAGTTGGAATCTATTCCAAACTAACTACACTTTTTGCAACTAAATTTGCACCGTGCTATATTTATACATTTGCTTATTATTTATAGTGGTACTGTACTGATTCTGTTCCTTGTTGTCTCCACTGTGTTTCCCACCCACCCTCCCTGTTCTTGTTTTGGTGGTAATCTTGGTGGCTTTGAAACTGCCTGCTCCTCCTGTAAATTTGTATTTGGATACTCCTTCTGGGTCCATCTCATTTACTCACTCAACTGAGTGCAGTGAGTTCATATCTTGATTTCAGGCACTCCTACTGTGTACAAAGAGAGCATTTGGGAATGACAACCCCTGTAGTCTCTTAATCCTGCTCTGTTCCCTCCCTCAAAAAAAAAAAAAAAAAAAAATATATATATATATATATATATATATATATATATACTTTATTCAGCTGTTCTTACTGTAACTGTCTTAGTTGCTCTTCTGCGTTCTGTCTGTTCAGTCACTCTTACTCTGCACTTACTACTGCTTGTTAGTAGCCTTCTAATTTAATTCCTTCTGCACTTATTTTTTAGTCATTTGTTAATTTAATTGCATTTAATTAAACTGTATTTGCCGTAATATTGCTATACATATGTGCTAGCTTACACTGCATTTGAATTGTATATACTGCTGTTTTAGCTGCTTTTCTGTAAAAAAAAAAAAGAAAAAAAATTCTAAGCTTGTTTCCGGCCTTTCCTGTAACTACTCCAGTCCACCAGTCTGTAAGCTCCTGAGCCCCCCAAGCCTTTCTGTGTTGGAGGGAAGCCTTCTAGCTTATCAGTGGGAGTGGTAAGCACTAGGTAGCCTATCTACCACAGGAGGAGAGGTTTCTGGTTCAGAAATTATAGTTTTTTGGCTGTTTGGGAAGCTTTTCCATCTCTTTCAACCTTCTGATTTAAAAGCCTGTGTTTGCGCTTGTTTCCTGCCTTTCCTGTTACTAGTCTAGTCCGGGTGCAGATTTGCTGTATCCAGGACTCTTTGTAAGCTTCTGAGCCCCCCAAGCCTTTCTATGTTGGAGGGAAGCCTTCTAGCTTATCAGTGGGAGTGGTAAGCATTAGGTAGCCTATCGACCGCAAGAGGAGTGGTCCCTGGCCCAGAAATTGTAGCTATTGGCCATTTTGGGCAGTTTTCTTCCATCTGTTTCAACTTTCTGGTTTGAAAGCTGTACTTACACTTGTTTCCCACCTTTCCTGTAACTAGCCTAGTCCAGATACAGAGTTGCTGTATCCAGGACTGTTTGTAAGCTTCTAAGCCCCCCAAGCCTTTGTGTTGGAGTGGAGCCTTCTAGCTTATCAGTGGGAGTGGTAAGTACTAGGTAGCCTGTCTACCACAAGAGGATTGGTTCTTGGCCCAGGAAATGTAGTTTATAGATCATTTGGGAAGCTGTCCATCTCTTTCAACTTTCTGGTTTAAAAGACCACATCTGCACTTGTTTCCCATCGTTCCTATAACTAACCTACTGGAAAGCACTAGAAAGCCTTAAACTGATACAAGCCTTCTAAGTTAAAAGAGAGTCTTTGGAGTGATTAAGTATCAGTTTTCTGTATTTTATTTCTGTACTCAACTGTTTTCCACCTAAATAATGATTTTCCAGCATTTATTGTGATTTAAAAGCTTTTTTTTCACATATTGTACTTATTTGACTGCCTGCACTTTTAAAAAGTCATTTTTTGTTTAAATAAATTTTTAACTGTTGTAGGCTACACACTAAAGTACAATAGCCTTTTCTGATCACTTGTAGTCGTTTAAAGCTGTTTTAAGTGTACTTTTTATTGTTTTAGCCTTATCTTTAAAAAAACAAAAAAAAACAAAACAAAACAAAAAAAAAAAAAACAAGTACATTCCTTGTTTTCCACCCTTCTAATCTAGTATAGTCCATATTCAGGGCTGTGTTACAAATTTCTGAGTTGCTCATACCTTACTTGGATAGATGGAAGTTTCTCTGTTCATCTGTGAGAGAGGGGAACTTTGAGAAGCCATCTGTCCCTGGAGAAGTGGTTCCAGCCCAGAAGTTAGTAGTTTAAAAAACGCGTTTGCACGGTTTTGCGCACCGGGCAGCACCGGTTAGCTACAGTTAAATTATTCCCGGCCCCACTAAGTCTCCTCTTCCATTTTTCCCTTGAAACTAGTCAAACTCTCAACCTAAGCACTCAAAAAGCATCCTACAGTCCAGCACTTATTCAGACCTAATAGCAAGCACTAATATACCCCGACACTTGATTGCCCAGCAGGTCAAGGCTCTTTATCTACCCCTCACTAACCAAGTGACTAAGCAGCTCACCCTACTATTCAGGCATGACCAAAGGACAACTTCAGGTGTACTCTCCAGTCCAGCTGGTGAACCTGGGTATCCTGAGGCAATGTTACAACTGCCTCACGTACTCAGACAGCCCTCTCCTCCTACCACAAAACACTAACATATGCGAGAGATGCAATTATACAGCCAAACTGGAGGCTAAGGTCTCTCCACCCAAGACTGGAACAGACAGTCACGAGGAGAAGGTTAACACTTGCATCACACCTCCAGTCTCACATAGATCTACTAAACCAGCACTGGCAAAACACACACATAAATACACTAAATCATACTCGGAAGCTCTAAATAAAAACCTGCAAAAACATCAGTGAGCTCCAAAGCAGACACCCAAAAAATCTGCACCTCCAGTCACAAACCAGATAACACATAAAACACAAAATCAATGTGCCACACAATCACAGCCCTTAAGGTGAAATAACATACCTAACACAATAGTAATAGGTAACTCTATAGTCAGGCACACTGACGTCCCACTCACTAGGCTGGACAAGGAGAAGGTTACTATTAGCTGCCTGTCGGGAGTCAGAATGCGCCACATAACACAAGCACTCAGGTCACTCCAGAACAAGTACAAATATGACTCTGTCATTGTTCATGTTGGTGTGAATGACCTCCCTGGACTACATAAAAAGAGACATGGAAGAGCTCTCTGATCATGTAGCCTAGGCAGGTATGACCCTGACCCAGAGTAGCATCCTGCTCTCACCCTGAATGATACCTTAGTATAAAGAAAAAATTATCAATTTCAACAATTGGCAAAGCTTCTGGTGTCATTCAAAGGAGATCCAGTGTCTGTCAGCCTGGGACGACATGCTTGACAAGCCATGTTGCTTCGCAAGAGACGGCTTGCACCTGTCAGCCCTAGGCTTTCAAATACTGGCCCAGGCTCTTGCTGCCCCCATAGTGCCTTTTTTAGGCAGGGCTCAAAAGTCAACCCCCCCCCCCCCATAAACAGCACAAATAAAAAAATGACGGTTATGCTACCCAACGCCAGGAGTTAAAATCTCAAAATGCATGCGCTCGGAGCATTCCTCAGTATGGAGAATGTCAACATCCATGCAGTAACTGAAACCTGGTTCAAGGCTCCAGAGAGCCCTCCAGCACTACCGGGCTACAACTCATACCACACAGTTCGGCCACAGAACATGGACCGAAGCACAAAAGGAGGAGGTGTATCCATATTCATCAAGAATACCTACACCTCCAGATTAGTGATGCAGCATGATACCTCTGAGATCATCCATGTGCAACTAACATCAGGCAAATCTGCAATGCAAATTGTGGCCTGCTACAGTTCACCCTCCATGACCCAGGACCACCACTCTGCCTTTCTGGAGACACTGGAAAACATGAAGGTCTACCAAACACCCTGATATTGGGTGATTTCAATTACCCTACCATTAACTGGGAAAACTACTTGAATACAAACTCCCAGGCTCAGCGCTTCCTGGAATTTATCAACTTGAGAAGGCCAATCAGCTTAGTTTCTGCAACTCCTTTCTCTCTTTCCACTAAAAAAAAAAAAAAAAAAACTTTTTCTACGCTTGTTTCCTGCATTTCCTGTGGGTAGTCTAGCCTGGATATAGATTTGCTGTGTCCAGGACTATTTGTAGGCGTCTAGACCCCCAAGCCTTTCTGTGTTGGAGGGAATCCTTCTAGCTTAATTTTGTTTCTTAGAACTAGCCTGTTTTTTTTGTTTCAGCACTTGTTCAGAACTTATTGTAAGCACTAAATAAACTACAAATTACTACAGCACTCAACTTTCCTCACTGTCTAGAGGAAAACAGTTTCTAGTACTTAACAAATAAGCACCTATCCAGGCATGTCTAATGGTCAGCCCCTGGTGTTTTCTCCTGTCTACCTGATAAATCTGGGCATCTTGGGGCAATGCAGTAATTGCCTCATGTAAACAGACAACCCTCTCCTCCTACCACCCAACACTACATCCTGTGAGAGATGCACTTATATAGCCAAACTGGAAGCAAAGCTCTCTTCACCCAAGACTGGACTAGACAGTCAAGAGGAGAAGGTAAACACTTGCACCACACCACACTCAGCACATAGTCCTTCAAAGCCTACACCATCAAAAAACACACATAGAAACACAAAACACACACCTACATTCACGGAGGCTCTCAGTAAAAACCTGCCCAAGCAACAGGGACCTCCAAAGCAGAAACACAAGCAACCTCCATCTCCCAACACAACCCAAATGACACATAGCCCACAAACTCAGTGTGCCACTCAACCACAGCCCATATGGCATAACAACGTACCCAACACTCTAGTCATAGGTGACTCTAGAGTCAGGCACACTGATGTTCCACTCACCAGGCTAAACAAGGAGAAAGTTACTGTCAGCTGCCTGTCGGGTGCCAGGATCCACCATATAATGCATGCACTCAGGTCACTCCACAACAAGTACAAATATGACTGTCATTGTCCATGTTGGTGTGAATGACCTGAGACGTACCTTCTTGGACTACATGAAAAGGGACATGGAGGAGCTGTCCGATCTTGTAGCCCAGGCAGGTATGACCCTAGCCCTGAGTAGCATCCTGCCATCACCTAGAATGATACCACAGTACAAGGACAAAATGATTGACTTCAAAAATTGGCTAAGCTTCTTGTGTCATTATAAGGGGATCCAATATCTGTCTGCCCAGGATGACATGATCGACAAGCCACGATGCTTTGCCAGAGATGGCCTGCCCCTGTCGCCCCTGGGATTCTGGATACTGGATAAGGCTCTAGCCACCCCTATAGTGCCTTTTTTAGGCAAGGTTCAAATGACAAATTCACCAACCTAACAGGTACAGGCAAGAAGAATCTGAGGGTATTGCTACTCAATGCTAGAAGTCTAAACCTCAAAATGCACTCTCTCGAGGCACTCCTTAAAATGGAGAACATCGACATCTGTGCAGTGACAGACCTGGTTCAAGGCTCCAGAGAGTACCCCTGCATTACCAGGCTATAATTCATGCCACACCTTTTGGCCACCTAACCTGGACCAAAACACTAAAGGTGGAGGCGTGTCCATATTCATTAAGGATATCCACACCTCCAGGCTAGTTGCTCAGCATAATGCATCTGAGATTATCCAAGTGCAACTAACTCTGGGCAAGACCGCAATCCAAAGTGTAGCTAGCTACAAATCCCCCACCATGCCCCAGGATTCCCACTCCTCATTTCTTAATACACTGGAAAATATTAGGGTACAGCCTAACACCCTAATAATGGGTGATTTCAACTACCCTACCATTAACTGGGAAAACTACTCATGTACCAACTCTTGTGCTCAACGTTTTCTGGAATTCATAAATTCCAATGCCATGGATCAACTTATCCACACCCCCACCAGGGGCAGCAATATCCTAGACCTGGTTATTACCAACATGGGCAACCGGTGCTCCACACCAGAGGTCAATTCCTCGTTGGTCAGATCCGACCATAAGCTAATCACCCTAGACATTTACATCCCTCCCCCACCCCCCATTAGGGAAACCACAGTAAAAAATGTCTCCAAAGCCAACTTCATGCTTCTTAAGACAGAAGTGGCAAACTTCACGACACCCATGCCGACGGACAATAGAGGTATGACTGCTGAATCCTACACAAATGCACTTTATAAGCACTTACATGAGTGCATGGATCATGCAATCCCTAACAGAACTAAGATGCTGTCCTCCAAAAAAAGAAAGACAATCTGGTGGTCCCCTGCCATAAACAAACTCTACAACAGAAGAAAGAAACTGTTGCAGAAAAGAGTAAAATCCCATGATTGGAGAAACCCCCTGGTCAGCTTCAGTAAGAAGCTGAGATCCCTCATAAAATCCTCCAAAGCTAGTTATGAAAACAAAATTGCCACTAACTCTAAAGACAACCACAAAGCATTCTATAGCTATGTCAAGAATCTCAATGGCAACACTCAGATCTGCTCTGAGTTACAGCACAATGGCAGTAAATATACAGAACCAACGGATATTGCCAACATCCTGGCAGATAGGTTCAGTGCTAACTTTACCCCTCTGTCATCCCCTAAAGGGCCCATCTCTATACCAGAAGAATGCAAAGTTCCTGTAATCACAGCTGCACAGGTAAAAACACACTACCAAAACCAAGAACACAGCATCCATGGGACCTGATGACATCCCAGGCTGTGTTCTACATGAACTACAGAATGAACTGGCACCCCACCTAAGTACCATGTTCAATCATAGCCTCACCTCAGGCTATGTGCCCACTGAATGGCACACAGCAACAGTTATCCCACTCCACAAAGGGGGAGCCACCACAGACCCCAGAAACTACTGTCCCATTAGCCTAATGAGCCTGGTCTGCAAGGCTATGGAGCGTATCATCATGGAACTTATAAACAATGACATTGGTAATCTCCAAACTCAGGACCCCACCCAGTTCAGGTTTGTAAAAGGCAGATCATGTCTCCTAAATCTGATAGACTTCTTTGAAGCAGTCACCAAAGCCGTAGATGAGGGTAAGGTTGTTCACACAGCCTATCTAGATCTCGCCAAGGCTTTTGACACCATCCCCCACTCTGGAATTTTATAAAAACTCACTAAACTAGGTATAAATCCCTATGTCACAAGATGGGTTGCCAACTGGCTCACTGACAGAACCCACACTGTGAAAGTAGCAGACTCCAAATCCAGCTTCAGACCAGTGACAAGTGGAGTACCACAGGGTTCAGTCCTGGGTCCTCTCCTGTTTGGCATCTACTTCTCTGAAGTACAGGCCAACACAGAAGGTCATTGGCTAATGAAGTTTGCAGATGACTGAAAACTATGAGCCATAATCAAAACTCCAAAAGATGTGGACATCCTACAAAAGGGCCTTGCTGAGACAGATGCCTGGTGTCAAAGCCATGGCCTCAAGCTCAATGCCAAAAAGTGCTTTGTCATTCCTTTTGGTAAAAACTCAGTACCCATGAACTACCACATAGGTGGTAGTCTACTTAACACCGAAAGTGTGAAAAGAGACCTTGGGACACAGGTGGACAGTAGTCTCTCCTTTGATAATCACATTGCCACAATAGTCAGGAAATCCTTCTATGTGGCACACCTCATCACAAAAGGTTTCTCATCCAGGAAAAAAGAGGTCATTGTTCCCCTCTACTGGTCACTCATTAGACCCATTATAGAGTACAATGCCCCTTTTGGTATGTACCTCACAAGACATCTACAACAACTGGAAAGGCCACAGAAATACCTCACAAAGAGGATTACCGGCCTCAAAGAGATGCCCTATGCAGACCATCTCAAAAAACTGCAGCTTTACTCCGTTGCATATCGCCTACTCAGAGGCGATCTCTGCCTAACACACAAAGCTATGTCAAACCCAGTGCTTTTAGACATGCTCCACTTAAAGAAATCCCAATCCCTACGAGCTACATTCTCTAGGGACCTAAACCTCATCACCACAATAACAGAACATGCTGGAGGGATAGATTCCTGTCCCAGAGACTTCCCATACTCTGGATCAAACTACCTATCTATATCAAACAAAGCTCCTCATTAGCACTCTTCAAGAAAAATCTTGATGATTGGATGGGAGATAGGAAATTCACCCCGGGGCTCACTTCTGTGGCTCTGCTCGACAGTGGCACAGGAAAATAATTTTCTTGGGTGGTGAAAGCCAGGGTACCTTTGGCTAGGCTTATATAGGCCCTAGGGCCAGTAGCCTAGTACCTACCTATGAACCTATGAACCTTTCAAACACCCTGGATCAGCTGGTAAACTCCCCTACCAGAGGTGAAAACATATTGGACCTGGTCATCACCAACATGGGCGACAGGTGTTCCGCGCCGGAGGTCAACCTGTCATTGGTTAGATCAGACCATAAACGAATTACTCTGGATGTCCACACCCCATCATCACCCTGAACCAAGGAATCCACAGTGAAAAACTTTTCTAAATAAAACTTCACCTTACTTAAGACAGAGGTGGTATTTTCACAGCCCCCATGCTAAAAGATAACGCTGCCCAAGATGTAGAAACCTTTACAAATGCACTCTATGAGCACCTACAAGGATGCATGGATCGTGCAATCCCTAGCAAAACCAAGACTCACTCCCCTAAGAGAAGGAAACCAGTCTGTTGGACAAATGCCATAAACAGGTTATACAATAAAAGGAGGAAACTAGTTCAGAAAAAAAGTAAATCCCAAGAAGGAAAGACATCCCTGATCAGTATCAGTAAGAAACTAAGGTCCCTCATAAAATTATCCAAGGCTAACTTCGACAGAAAAATATCCAAGGATTCAAAAGATAACCACAAAGCCTTCTTTAGCAATGTCAAGAATATAAGTGGCAACTCACAGATATGCTCTGAGCTAGTGCAAAATAGCACAAAATATACTGAACTTACTGATATTGCCAACATTCTGGCAGATAGATTCAGTGCAAACTTCACCCCCCCTCTGACCTCCAAAAGGGCCCACAACAATACCAGAAAAGTGTAGTGCCCCAGAAATCAAAGATGCACAGGTGAAAACAGCCCTTTCAAAAGCCAAAAACACAGCATCAATGGGGCCAGATGGTGTCCCAGGATGTATCTTGTATGAACTACAGAACAAACTAACCCCCTACCTAAACACGCTGTTCAGCCTCAGCCTCCCTACAGGCTATGTGCCCATAGAATGGTGCACAGTAATGGTTATTCCACTCCACAAAGGAGGGGCCACAACTGACCCTGGTAACTATTGCCCCATAAGCCTGACTAGCCTGTTCTGCAATTCTATGGAGTGCATCATCATGGAACTCATTAACAAAGACAATGGGAGCCTCCAAACACTTAACCCGACCCAGTTCGGCTTTGTTAAGGGCAGATCACCAAGGTCATAGATGAGGGAAAGGTGGTTCACACAGCCTACCTTGACCTCACCAAGGCGTTTGACACCATTCCTCACTCAGGTATTATAGAAAACCTCATCAGCCTGAACATAAACCTCTACGTCACAAGATGGGTTGCCAACTGGCTTACAGACAGAACTCACGTGATAAGAATAGCAGGCTCCAGGTCTGACTCTAAACCAGTCACAAGTGGTGTCCAGCAAGGCTCGGTCCTGGGACCCCTACTGTTCGGCATATACTTCTTAGAAGTACAGGCAAACACAGGAGGACTATGGCTAAACAACTTCACTGATGACTGCAAACTGGGAGCCATAATTGATTCTCCGTCTGACATGGACATCCTCCAAAAAGGCCTTACTGAGATGGACACCTGGTGTCAAAGTCATGGCCTCAAGCTAAATGCCAAAAAATGCATAGTCATCCCATTTGGGAAAAACAAAACACCCATGAATTACCACATAGGTGGCAGCCCCCTTAATACAGAAGAGGTAATAAGAGATCTGGGGACCCAGGTATATAGTAATCTCTCCTTTGACAATCATATTGCCAAAGTAGTTAGGAAATCCTTCTATGTGGCCCATCTAATTACTAAAGGGTTCACATCTAGAAATAAAGAGGTTATAGTGCCGCTCTACTCGTCACTCATCAGACCGATCATAGAGTACAATGCCCCATTTGGGATGTACCTCACAAGACACTTCCAACAGCTGGAAAGACCATGAAGGTATCTCACCAAGAGGATTACTGGCCTCAAACATATGTCCTATGCAGACCGACTGAAAAAACTACGGCTGTACTCAATGGCATATCGCTTACTCAGAGGTGATCTCTGCCTGACTTGCAAAGCCATGTCCAACTCAGAATTGATGGACATGCTTCACCTAAAGAAATCCAAGTCAATGTGAGCCATGCACTCAGCTAAACCTCGCCACAACAATAAATAGAACATGCCGGAGGGATAGATTCCTGTCACAGAGACTCCCCATGCTTTAGAACAAAATTCCTAACTACATCAGGCAGAGCCCCTCACTAACACTCTTCAAGAGAAACCTTGACGAGTGGATGGGTAACAGAAAATACACCCCCGGGATCACTTCATTGGCTCTGCTTGACAGAGGCTCAGTTAATTAATCAATGGGGTGGCAAAAGCCAACACACTCTGGGTAGGCTTATAAATGCCCTCGGGCAGATAGCCTAGTACCTACCTATGAACCTATGAACATGTACATACACACATATATATTTATATGCATATTTATATATATATATATATATATATATATATATATATATATATATATATATATATGTATATATGTATGTGTGTGTGTGTATATTTTTTTTATTTTTTTTTTATTTGCATTTGTTTAACCAGGATAGTCCATTGGGCTCGAAGGACCCATTTTCAATGGAGTCCTGGGGAGAAAAGCTCCACATACAGATTAAACAAAGATGAGGATATACATATACATTACATGGGGTTAAACATTGAGAAAAAAGCTCCACATACAGATTACACAAAGGTGAGGATATACATATACATTTGATGGGGTTAAACATAGTATAGTTTATGTAATTAAACATGCAGAGATAGCTAAAAAACACAGGGTTTTTTTTTTTTTTTTGTGTGTGTATAGAGTTAGAGTAGTATACAGGTAGGCCATGAGTAATGCTACCTGGTGTTTAGACAGTCAGAAGAGAAAAAGATACTAGAGTAAATAGTAGGTAATGTAGGGTGAGAGCAGGAGCATTCCCATGTGGAGGTTAGATAAGAGTGGAGTGATTTTTTAAAGGATGGGAGGCTTGTAATGGTACGAACAGAGGGAGGAAGGGAGTTCTATAAGCGTGCTAGTGAGAAGGACAAGAGGTTTTGTCCAGGAGGGTGGAGGGGTCAATGAATTTCTATGAGATTTTGATTGTTTGATCTTAGATGTCTTTGTGTGTGGTGCATTTTAAAGGTAGAAGAGAGTGAAGGGCAGAGGGATGGCTGGAAAATCAATTTGTGAGCATATGTGAGTTGGGTATATGAGAGGTAGTTGGGTAGTTCTAACCATTTCAGTTTGTGGAGTGGTTCACAGTGGTGTGTTGATGATTTGTTAGAAGTGGCAAATTTGGCAATTTTATTGTAACAAGAGGATAGTTTGGTTTTGAGGGAAGATTGCAGGTTAGTAAGAAGGGGTGCTCCATAGAGAAGGGAGGGTAAGAGAAATGTAGTTGAGAGAGTAATCTTGGTAGCTGAGCTGAGAAAGCAATTATGACGGTAGAGCATGCCAAGTTTTTGGTGGGTTTTATTTATGTTTTGTAGTAGATGGGAATGGAATTTAAGCTTGTCATCAATTTGGACTCCTAATAGTTTGGTTTCTGATACAAGCTCAAGGGAATGTTATTTTGGCTATAGATGGAGAATGATATATATGTATATATATATATATATATATATATATATAATATATATATTTATGTATATATGTATATAATATATATATATATATATATATATATATATATATATATATATATATATATATATATATATATATATATATATATATATATATATATATATATATATATATATATATATATATATATATATATATATATATATGTATATATGTATACACACACACACACACACACACACACACACACACACACACACACATATATATATATAGTGTGTGTGTGTGCATATATATATATGTATATATATATATATATATATATATATATATATATATATATATATATATATATCTTTATTTATTTATTGCATTTGTTTACCGGGATAAGTCCACTGGGCCTAAAAGAGCCCATTTTCAGTGGAGGCCCGGGGAGAAAACCTCCAATGAGATACAAAAAAAATATAAACATTCATTAGTACAGAAGCAGAAACAGTGTTACAGATAGCAAATATAGTAACATATACAGAATATATACATAAAAGCAGGAATTTAGTTTGTTTGATTACAGTAATATATACAGAAAATATACCTTAAAGCAGAATCGAATGAATTCAATCAGACTGGTATAAACAGAGATCAGTATTATTGTACCAGTATCAAGAAGTGAAGATAAAAATAAATATGAAGAAAATATCATCAGTTACTGGTAGCAAAAGACATAGTTTAGTAATCATATAAGGAGAGTGAAGAGGTTAGGTTATAGAGCAGGAACATAGCCAGGAAGAGCTGAGATGATTTTTTCAGCATTTGTTTGAAGGTGTTGGTGCTGCCTGTGTTTCTTATAGAAGGCGTAAGTGAGTTCCATAGTTTGGCGATGGTGAAGGCATACAGGAGTTGACCAGCAGGTAAGGTGGGCTTAAATAGATATATAAAAAACATATGCCCATAACATGTAGTGGAGTCATACCTCAGTACCAATATTCACAACCTCTTAGTGCAAGGGGATGTAATGTAAGTATTGCAGGTATAAATGTAAAATGTTGCTATAGTACAAGGGTTGTATCTTCAGACATGTTGTGTGAGAAGTCACTTCTGATACTGACATGTACACCATTAGTTACTGACAGACATCATAAGATCATCATAGTGAAGTACCACACAAATCACAGTAATGATCCTGTGGAATACAGCAGAGATATGACCAATAAACATGGACAGTCTGACACAATCTGATCAGTCCAGAGATATACACAGAATAGTGCAAGACGTGTTGACCAAGCCTGACAAAATGAATGTTTACAGCTATGTAAATAGGGATATCACAAATATACTGGAATAGATAAGCTCCACAGGTGATGCATTCACACACTCCTGTCTGTCCTAACACATATTAACTGGAGGAACAGAGGTCCCAAGCCCACATACTTCCCACTAGTTAGTGACATTCATCTTCACAGCATCCCACTGCTTTTTCAGAAATACACAACACTTATGGTGACCAGGCAACAGTACATCTGACAAATGTCTGGACATAACATCACACTAGGTAAATACACTGAGCTGCTAGGCATGCACAAAGCACTGTGCAAACTGCAGGCAGACTGCCACAGCACTGACCCATGTTTCCTATTAGGGAAATACACATGTACCTGCAAATATAGCAGGCACTACAGGCATGTAACAGCACAGAGTACAGACACCAGTGTGAAAGTGCATACCCACAACCAATCTCAACACAGTCACAGTCATGTTATGGTAAGCCTAATTAGTAGTACAATATATGGACTATGCGAACAAAACCATCCTCATATGTGCCACTCACATACTATCCCTATATTTACTGGCCCAATACACAGTGTAGTCTGATGCCTGACTGTGGTATGGGACATGTCTCAGTCTGGCCCTACAAACATACACTGATAGGGTACCATAAACTGGAGCAACATGCAATGTCAGATAGAACAGTACCAAGAACAATGATATCTACCACAATCTGTACACAGGCAAAGTAACATATTCACAATACACACTCTGTCAGCAATCACCATAAGTACACAGACCTCACTACTGTACAGACTACAACAGAATGTCCAGGTTTTGTCCTTAAATATAAGGCCTACTATACATAACATGTCTAGCAGTCTGATATCTCACTGACTTGTTATCAGGTATGATGTCAGTAAATAATTATATACTGTACATACGCACCTCTTACTGCATGACATATGGACAAAGGGTGACAGACTTGGGGGACAGAGGCACAAACACAGAGCCAATATTGACATATTGCTTTGATAAACTGAGAAAATTCCTGGTGTAACAGGGTTTGTTGTGACATATCTCTTCTGAGGGATATGAAGTCAAGTAACTCACATGGATGTCACCATGTACTGACTACAATCATCAGAGTATGCTACTGCATTTTTAAAGATAGTACATGTGTGAGCAACACAACACATGTAAGATTACAAACTCTGGCCAGTCTGCAGATAGCCCTACAGGTGAGTTTTCTCAACCACATAACACTGTCATGCCAGACTTTAAATCATATAGAACAGCCATATCCACACAAACCCTGTTAAACCAACATTACATCAAATGTAGAACAGCAATACTTACATTCTGTCCCCATGTCTGGAACATCCCCCTCCTGTTTGTTGGCCTGTCTCCACAGTGTATGTTGTAAGAGGTATTTCCAACTACCCTTTGTGATGCTGTTTGTCAAACACCCATATGAAGTCCTGCTCACAGTGAAGGAAAAGGGCCAACATCCACATGAAGTGCTTAGTTATAGGAGTGTGTTTCCATGCAATTGGCTATAGGAATGATACCACAGCTGTTCCACATGCAGTTAGCAAGTGTTGGACTGCAATTCATGCACAGGCCATCAGCTGATCATGAGCATTATTTACAAAACTCAAGGAGCTGCCTATGCAAAACAGATGCACTTTTGCACATCCAGCAGAGAAGGAGAGTGAGAGAGAGAGAGACAAAGTAAGAAAGGAAGGGAGTAAGAGATTAAGAGCCAGGTGTGTTTGTATATGATCAGTGGGTGGAGAGTGGTATCTGGGTGTTATAATGGTTGCCTATATTATTTACTAATCCATACTGTCACATAGTAATTGCACATTGCTGTACACATTTATGGCTGAGGATTGTCTACAACAACCTCTATAGTGTTTGAAAACTGCTGGCCTTATAATATGGACATTGGGACATATAGGTCCTCAATATAATGATGTAGCAAAACCCACACTGCAATGGATCCTGTCATTACACAATAACCCTAACACCCACACAGGATACTGATGACAAAAACACACACCTACTAGTACTGAGTTTCAAATGCCTACCTGACTATGTATTGCTATTATAGTGTTACACAGTTATTGCACTCACCACAGAGCTTACATATGGGAGAGTTGTCCAAAGGTATCTTTGAGTAACATCAGCAACAGTGCAAAAGGAGGGGTAAGGGAAGTGTTGTAAATGTGAATGTCTGCAAAAGCAAGTGTCAGCGAAGACATACACACACACTCTCTTAGGGAAACACACACATTATCACCGTTGGTAGGATCAGGATTAGAACTCCTTCCTAACTATTTTGCTACACTACAGTATTGCACAGTTATCGCAAGCACCACAGAGCTTATATGGATGAAATATGGCCAAAGGATTATTTCATGGTGAATGATATCAGCAGACATGCTAAAGGAGGGCACTGGGAGGCATAGTGAGTGTGAATGGCTTCAAAATCATTAATCTCCACACACACACAAACACACACACACACACACACACACACACACACACACACACACACACACACACACACACACGCACACTTGCCAATACTGAGATGCATAGGTTCATTGCTTCACAGGTGTGTAGTATGTGAATGGGCCTGAAGGCTGTACAAGGCTAGGCAAACGGTCCACAGGGCTGGGTATTGTATTCACCATCCACACATCTGGGTTACTATTGTGGGTGGCCAGTGATGTGCACTGCTTCCCATGTATGTGATCTATATTCCATAACATGGACAGTGTGTGGGTTGTGCACATGTCCCACAGACATTTTCTTTGATGTTTGAAAGTGTACTTGAGGTCTCTGGGGTATGTTATGTGGACAGATTGTTATCTTCTGATGTAGCATTCCTGACCTCATTTGGTGAGACCTGGCTATGGAACTGAGGTCATGTTTTCACCTACACTGACAGCATGATGCAGGTATTCAATTGAGTTAATGGCATCTGTCCATGCAGGGCGTGTGTGTAAGGCATGGTATTCCCTTTGTGGGTTACATTTGCAGACTCTACAGTTGCTGCAGGCATCCAGTGGGGAATATAGCAAAAGGACCACTGTAAGCATTTATGTGTCTACTGCGGGGATGTAACAGAGTGCCATGTCCTTTTACTTGCTGGATAACACACACTCAGTCAGGAGGTGTAACATATCACAGCACTTTCTGATGTCAGTGGCACTATTGTGGTCAACAGGCATGTAGTCCACTGCAATCACACCGTGGTTACTATCTGTGAGGCAATATGCAGGGAACTACCACTATAGTGGTTGTTACCAGGCCAAGTGTGTTTGTGCATGAGACATGGGTGGAGAGTGTTCTCTCAGTAATAGAAGGGTTGCCTATATTACTCACCAATCCATAATGTCACATGTAGGGCTATGGACTGTCTACACCAGCCTCTCTGGTGTTTGACATCTGTTGTCCTTGTAAGGTGGACATTGAGACATATACTAGGTCCTCAACATAATAATTTAGCAAAACCCACCCCACAATGGATTCTGTTATTACACAATCACAGCAACCTCCACACAGGATACTGATGACAGACACACACTCAAACACACACACACTTGCCAGTACTGAGATTCAGACGCCTACCTAGCTATGTATTGCTACTATAGTATACCACATTTATCACATGCGCCACAGAGCTTATAGGATGGATGTTGTCCCAAGGTACTTCTAAGGTGAGGAACATTGCCAGTCCTTGTAAATACTGGCATTAGGTGATGTAGTGGGTGAGAGATCCCAAAAATAATTTTAGCCTAAACACACATTTACCAGGGTTGAGGTTCAAACCTCTATCTAACAATCTTTATGAACCATTATGTTATGCATTTACCACATGCACCACTAACCTGACATCATTTAGGGATGGCAACAGGTACTTCTAAGGTGGATGATATCTGCAGGACTGCTAAAGTCAGGCTCTGAGATGTGTACTGGGTGTAAATGGGGCCAAAAGCTTTGAGGTACACACATACATATGTACACACACAAACACTTGCCACAGATGAGATTCAAACCCATACCTGTGTAGTTACTGTGGGTCTATATTATATTGCCGACAGCTCACAATGTCAAATCTGAAATGTTCGACACCAAAATGTTGAACTACTAAAATAGTGAATGGCCATATAACCGATTTCTTTCCAGTGGAAAGAAATCGGATGACCAAACAACAACGGCACACATAAACAACTATATTTAAGTGGGAGGGCTTCACCACCCACACCCCCCCCCCAATGTGGAGGGCTGTGTCCCCCACACCCCCTCTAACTAAATATTCTAACTCTGAGACTGCACTATACATAGGGAAAGGGCAGGTGTCAGAGAATGGCCAACTGATTTCTTTCTACTGGAAAGAAATCGGTTATATGGCCGTTTGCTATTTTAGTAGTTCGACATTTTGGTGTCGAACATGTCAGAGTCAACATTGTGAGCTGTCGACAATATAATATAGACCCGTTACTGCTACTAAATTGTTCCACATTTATGGCTCACGCCATGGAGCTTACATGTTGGAGTGCTCTCCACACGTATCTTTGAAGGTGACTAACATCAGCAGCAGTGCTAAATGAGGGGTAAGGGGATAGTAGCAAATGTGAATGTCCATAATATCAGGTATTATCAAGGGCACACACACTCTTTCACACAAACACACACAATTTCATAGTTGCCATGTTTGGGATTAGAACTCTTAACTAACTAGTTATGTTGCACTATAGTAGTGCACAGTTATTGCAAGCACCATGGAGCTTATGGGACTAGCCCTTTTTCCAAAGGGTTATTTCAAGTGACTGACATTAGCAGGCTTGCTAAAGTAGGACAACAGGAGGTGTAGTGACTGTGAATGACCTCAAAATTATTATTTTCCACACACACACACACACACACACACACACACACACACACACACACACACACACACACACACACACAGAGTTTCACAGTTGCCATGTCTGGGATTAGAACTAACTAGTATGTTACATTATAGCATTGCGCAGTTACCACAAGTGCCACAGAGCTTATGGGGCTGAGATTTGGCCAGAGGGTTATTTCAAGGTGACTGACAACATGAGTGCTAACAAGAGCAATGGGAAGTACAGTTTGTGTGAATGGGCCATAAACCATTCCTCTGGAAACACACACACAACTCTCAGTCACACACTTTACATTTGACAGGACTGGGTATACAAATGCTAGATGAATACTGATTTGTAATATCATGTTACACAGTTATCACAAGCACGACAGACACTATAGGGCTGAGGGCTACCAAAAGCAATGTCTACACTGATTGATATCGGCACATTATGTGATACTGGTGAATTGGATTTGTGGTGGGTGGGACAGGTCTCATGATGGAAATCTCTCTGTCATTGTCTATCTCTCTCTTCCCCACATCTCTGTGTGTATATGTTTGACCAATTATAGTGTGTTGGCCTTGAATATGTGTGAGTATTCCTATCCAATGTGTATGCAAAGCATGAATGGTGTGCAATGTGGTCTGTGTGCACAGACATGTGTGACTGACAGATATGTACACTCCACTCTTGTTGTCAAACACGGGCTTCATTTCTATATGTGTAGGAGCATGCCCAGTATGACCTTCTGTATTGAGTTTGTGAAACCATTCCAGGTAGGTTGTACTCCAGTCCAGGATTTGGTGTTCTATACCTACAGCTAGCGACCTTTTTCTGCAGGATATCAGTAGATAGGTTGACAATATAGAGTCACAATGGGTAAAAGATAGTGGGATACCGTAACTATTGTATCTGTGCTGCTTGTGTTACATGGTTGGTGTTAGCAGAGATTTTCAGACATATGTACTGTTCTACACTGTGTTGTATTATATCATTGGCTACTGACAGATATACTTATTTGCTCTCAGTTATTTCCTGGGAAATACAAGATGAATGAAGCTATGTCCAGTATTGTGGTCTGCAGCTTACATATTCTTGCACACTTATGCCATTCTGGAGGGGTAGCTGCACACTTGCTGATGGGTCTGTGTAAATGGTCCAGCACCTTGGTACTGTGGTGGCTGAGGATCCTCTGCTTGTACATATATTGACGTAACAAAATGGCCATATCCCGCTTTGGCAATACCTCTTAGCTGTACAGATTCACCCAGGTTACCCAGAGGCAGGGCTCATATATCTGGTCAGTTCCCCTTCACATTGTGGTTTACGAACAGGTTTGTAGCCAACCATTACTGGGTTTGCAGGCAGGTGTATTATGGGCACACCTCAGAGTTTCAGACTTCAGACACACTCCATGACATTCATGCTTCTACACCCCCCCCACTCTGTTATTCTGTCCTCTTCCTAACATTATGCAAGTGATATCTGAGAAGTATCCCTATAGTTGTCCCTTCATCCCAGCGATATTTAGGCATTGGTCCACAGTTCATGCAGTAGGACATGGTGGACATGCTACTGGGATTTGTCAC
This sequence comes from Protopterus annectens, assembly GCF_019279795.1. Classification (NCBI taxonomy): domain Eukaryota; kingdom Metazoa; phylum Chordata; order Ceratodontiformes; family Protopteridae; genus Protopterus; species Protopterus annectens. Next base: position 1,273,720,436 of record NC_056731.1, on the reverse strand, counting down.
CATGGCCTTGCATTTGTGTTCTGTGGACTGTGTTATGTTGTTAGTTGGGACCCCATGAGATAACATACATTGGCAGTACAGGTGAGGCACAGGCCTTTGACAGAGGACTTAGGGCATTTGGAAGTGATACAGGCCATCTGTAGCACGCCAGTGCATTCTGTCACTCCTACATTTCCAGGCGGTAAGCCACTGGATTCCCCTGGGGTGACAGGGTAAGTGAGCGAGGTGTTAATGGCAGTAGTTCCTGTCCATATTAATCTATTGGTCTGGATGCTGGCAGGGTGCTGCTTACAGCTAGGGACACACCTGCATAGGACACCTCTTCAGCATGCTGCATTCTGTGGGTATTCTCATACAGAAGTGGGGGTCATACTGTACTCATTCCTAACAGCAGGGATATGACCTGTGATAAACCTGTGGCTGATGGTGGGGGTGAGATGAGTGCATGTGTGATATGAAAGCTTCTTGCAGCTGACTCACAGACATACCTGGGACATTCCCCTTATGCTGCCTTGTGCGGGGACATAGGCAGTCTCTCATTACTTCATAATTGTGCCTTTTGTGGTCTGCCAGTGATTGGCCAGACTACAACAGTATTCCATACTACATAGACAACTAATGTGCTGCTAACCTGTATGTACAATTCCAAAGGTGTGTGTAGTTGACAGTTACATTTTATGTACTCTGTCTAGGGTACTTCCACCTGTGTATGTCTGTGCCCACATTAATGGCATGTCCATCTTTCAGATGGTGACAGATATTGACATCTGGACAGTGAGTATGGATGACTGCTGAATTGGGTATTGCTGGGACGCATTGTGGTTGGCACTGCAGTTGCCAGAACATGGCCCTGTCATCAACAGTACTGGCCATAGGCCACCAAGACACAACCCTCCATGCCTACATGCTGACCACTTCCACACAATATAGAACACACAACAACCTAACACACAGAACCCTGCATATTGTACACATGCAACAATCTATCCTGTAAATTGGGCCAATTTAGGTAATCTGTGCTCCACTGTTATTAAACTCACACGTACATGTTACCGCATTTCTACATAGGATTGTGGTGGTGGGGGGGGGATGCACACCTGACAACTGTAAACATTTGCTATGAATGTACTGCTATTTCATGTACTCTGCTGGCTTCCATTTTGTTTTGTATTCTGACCTATCATGCAGACCAGAGGCATAGCAGTAGAATACAGATCTTAGGTTTTATTAACCTACATTCAGTTTCAGACTTCTTACCCTTCAGAACTAACATACAACCGGCAGACCCATTGTAGTTTATCTGTGTAGGTCTGGAGGGGGGTGCTCACCATTGCCATCAATTGGAGGCCTTAGCATAGCCTTTCTTTATGGTCATCTACACCTGCCCTGCTGACTGAGGCTGGTATTGGGTATGTGAGCCTTACTGACATGCATGTGTGTATCCTATGGACAGACATTTGGGCCACCACAGGTACTGAAGTGGGATTTGTCACCTTGTCTAGTACTGCCTACTTTGTTGACACCTATATTTGTTATGGATTTCATGCTGCCCATATAGGTGTCCACTATCTGCTGCCATCCCATTCAGTCACCTGATTCCCTTGCATGCTTACATCCATACCATAGATACAACTACCAGAACATACAACTCCATTCAGCAATTGATAGGAAGAGTGACTTATCTTGTGGCTGTGCCAGTATTGAGGATGGTGCTGGAGGGCTGACTATGTCAGATGAACATAGTACATGCCCTATACATGGTAAAGCACAGGTAATGTCATGTTTGGCATCCCTTTTACTGTATGTGTGAGTCAGAGAGAGGTGTCATTCCCTGGGTCCCTACCTTGTCGGTGTATGTGCTACGTGTTGCCTCTTTGCCAAAGCCTGGGCATACTGGGCACACCTCCTCCTGCCTACATGGGCAGGCTCAGGTTGTTCCTCCTCTGTGTCCCTCTGTGCCTGTGATGGCCTTGGCAATGGTGGGAGGCTGTGTGGCCCTGCCCCGTGCTGTTCCTGCTGCAGCTGTTTCCGCAGGATCATATTGTGTAGCATGGCACAGACAATGAAAATTTGTGTATATGTAGCTGGAGAGTACTGCAAGGCTCCACCAGATATGTCCAGGCACTGGAACCATGACTTGAGCATCCCAACCACATGCTCTGTTATGATTCTGGTTTGTGCATGTGCCTCATTATGGAGTTCATATTTGGGTGTGTGTGCATTTCCGATGGGTGTCATCAGACATGGCTCCAGTGCGTAACTAGCATCCCCCACTAGATGGCCATATGGGATGTCCCCACTGGCAAATTTCTGGTCCAGCTGTGTCATATGCCAGATGTGGGAGTCATGATAGATTCCAGAGCTGCCAGCACACACATTCAAGATAATGCCCTGGGCATCACACATGACCTGGCAGTTGATGGAGGGGAAGCCCTTGTGATTTATGTTGGCCCTATCCCGCTCACTAGGTGGTGCTTTGATGTGTATGTGCGTGCAGTCTATAGCACCCACTACATCAGGGTATTCTGCTATTTGGTGGAAGAGATGCATATTGCTGGCCAACGCCTCACAGGTGTTGAGGAAATATATGTGCTCACTGGCATGTGCTGACATGGCATCCAGGAAATGGTGGAGTACTCTGGATGCTGATGCCTGTGAGATCCCCATGATATCCCCAGTTGGCCTTTGGAAGGTACCTATGGCTAGTATTCTTAACCCTACACATACCTTGGTATCCACTGGAATGGGTTCCCCTCTGTTGGTTCTGTGTGTGAGGCGTAGCCGGCACAGCTCAACAATTTGCTGTAGAATGCCCCTGTCCTCCCTATAGCACTCCACTCTCTCCAGCTCATGTAGCCCCTGGTAGGTTACCCTGGGTCTATACACTTTTCTCCTCCTCCTCACTGTGGGTTGGTCATCAGCATTCACATCCTCACCACCCTCAGTCTCTTCCACATATTAATGTATGAGAGCAACAGCAGCCCCTAACATTTTGTTAGTTTTGTCAGGTAAAATTCCCTGTCTGTGTACACTGGTGGCATAGAGTTTGTGGGGAAAAACTAGAGTGAAAGGTGTTTGCATAGTTTATAGTAGTGTGCTGGCTGGGCTGGGCTGCTGCCTGTGTAATTGGCTGATTCTGATGCATTTCACCTGCCAGCTGTGTAGTTCTCCTTGATTGCCTTCCTACTGCTATTTTCTCTTTCCATTGCCTTCCTGTTTAAGCCCCGAGGCACACCGTGCATACCCAGTGCTCAGATGTGAACAGAGCTGCTATTTCCTGTTTTTTTTTTTTTTAAAACCCGGTGCATGTCACACACACCTGTTTAGGCAATACAAACACTGCTAGGCAGCCTCAGACACACTCCCCTTCCTTAGCTGTGCTTAGCTAAGGGCAAAGTACATTTGGTGTAGTGGTATGTTGCTCTTCCTGTAGTGCGCAGTGTCCTGGGTTTGAAACTTGGTAGCGATATCTTTATCTGCAACAACTAGAAAGGCCACAGAAATACCTCACTAAAAGAATCACAGGCCTAAAGCAGATGCCCTATGCTGACCTCTAAAAAAACTCCACCTATACTCTGTCACATATCGTCTACTCAGAGGTGATCTCTGCTTAACATACAAGGCCATGTCAAACCCAGAGCTGTTAGACATGCTACACTTAAAGAAATCCCAAACCCTCAGAGACACAAGCTCCAGGGATCTAAACCTTGTCATTTCAATGAACAAAACATGCTGGAGGGATAGGTTCCTGACCCAGAGACTTCCCAGACTCTGGAATAGACTGCCCATACATGTCAAGCAGAGCGCCCCTTTGGCCCTATTCAAAAGGAACCTTGATGATTGGATAGGAGATAGGAAATTCACCCTGGGGATCATGTCAGTTGCCCTACTAGACAGGGGTCCAAGGAAATAAATACTGTGGGAAGAAATAGCCAGAGAACTGTTATGGCTAGGCTTGTATAGGCCCTAAGTTCAATAGCCTAGTACCAACCTATGAACCAAACATAGGCCACAGAGCTCCAGTAAGCTTACAGCATTACACCCCCCCTTATGAGGTCATCTACCTCTTATACTTATACCATGATGTTGCTGCACCTTCACGGTTGGGTGCAAGCTAATACTGAGAAGAAATCTGTGATTCAGTATCAGTCCCCTCATTTGCATAAACAGAATGCTAATTCATCGTTACCACACTCACACTGAGTCTTTCCCCTTAGCAGCCACTATTCCCTGGTATTGCTGTCTTATGCATGCCATTGACTATCATGGCAAAATGCTGATTTGGGTTTAAAAGCTTATTTCCAACTTTTCTTCTTATTTTAAGGCCGATCCCATTTGCGCACCACTGCCCTACTCTTAAACGGCTGAAATCGGCCAAAAAAAAACAAAAGTTATTTTTTATAATTTTGCAACTATTTCCCATACCAATGACCATATATTTGGCCATTGGCATGCCTACTACATTGAATACATGCTTTCTTTCGAGCTGTCATGCCTCCGTTTTGTAATTTGCAGAAATGTATTTGGTTAGTAACTGAAGACATTTCTGCAGGTTAAACTATTCCTGCACAGACACCTGCTTGCTTCCTGGATTGCTAATTCACCTCATTTACATGGTTTTCACCAGCAAATGGGGTAATTAGCATACAGAAGCTGTGTCCATGCAGGAATAATGTAGGAGTGCTCATACATGCCCCAGGAGCTCATTCCTGGATCGCTTGTCGGCCATATTACATGCAGCAGCTCTTGCACTATTCCTGCACGCTGTGCAGAGCTTGCTGAATCTCAGGGTGGGTAAATTATATATGTTCTAACTCACTTGTCCAAAGGTTCCTGGAATTTGTTAACTCCAGTGCTCAGTACCACCTGGCTGACACACCCACAAGAGGCTCAAACATCCTGAACCTGGTGCTCACCACCCCCAGTGTGTGGCCATCCTTGGTGAGATCTGATTACAAGTCAGTCTGGCTAGAAGCAACTATAACACAAGACCCCCCTTAGCAACAACTAGACTAAAATACTTCTCCAAGGCCAATTACTACCTCTCATGTGATAGCATAAATAGCTTCATAGTCCCTCCCCCCACTGAAACCTACGCTGACTTATACACCAATGCTTTATACAAGCACCTGTATAATAATATTGACTATGCTGTACCTGATAAAACCAAAGCAAGATCTTCAAGGAAAAATAAACCTGCCTGGTAGACAACTGCCATTAATAGGCTATACAATAGGAGAAAGAAATTGCTGTCTAAGAGTAGGAAGGAATGGTCTCAAAACTGGAAACACTCCCTCCTGAACTTAAATAAGCAAATAAGACTCCTAGTGAAGTCCTCCAAAGCTAACTATGAATCCAAAATAGCTTCCCTAACTGAAGATAACCACAAGGCATTCTTTAGTTACACCCATAACTTCAACGTTGAGGCCCAGATTTGTGCTGAACTCATAGTTAATGGTACTACATATATAGAACCTGTGACTATAGCAAACATGCTGGCTGACAAGTTCATTGAAAACTTCACTCTCCTGCCCCTGCCACATATAGCACAAAGCATCCCTAACACCTGTCCCCCACCTAGTATCTCTGAGGAGCAGGTCTTAAATGCTCTCTCCAAGGCCAAAAACACAGCCTCTGTGGGACCAGGCAACATCCTGGGCTGTGTTCTATATGGGTTAAAATAGGAATTAGCATCACTATTGAGCACTTTTTTCAATCATAGGCTAAGCACTGGCTTCATCCAAGCAGAATGGAAAACAGCTACCATAAACCCTTTGCACAGAGGGGGGAGGGTGCATCCATGGATGACCAGCCGTATCTGCAAGGCCATGGAACAAATCATCATGGACCTTATTAACAAAGATATAGGAAATCTCCAAACGCTCAACCCCACCCAGTTTGGCTTTCTTAAGGGGAGATCATGCCTGTTAAACTTGGTGGACTTCTTTGAGACAGTCACCAAAGCCCTAAACAAGGGCAAATATGTGCATACGGCCCACCTAGACCTGCCAAAACCGTTGACACAATCCCCCACTCAGGCATCATTGATAAACTCACCCATCTGGATATCAAACCCATATATTGTCAGGTGGGTTGCAAACTGGTTCACTGATATAACTCACAGTCAAAATAGGGGACTGTACCTCCGTCAACAGGGATCAGTTCTGGGACCCTTACTGTTCAGAATCTACTTCTCCGAAGTACAGACTAAAACTAAAGGATTGTGGCTGACAATGTTTGCTGATGACTGCAAACTGAGAGCGATCATTGAAATGCTTAGCGATATCAGCATCTTGCAAGAAGGTCTTATGCAGACTAATCAGTGGTGCCAAAGTCATGGTCTTAAACTTAATGCAAAAAAATGCTTTATCATCCCCTTCAGCAAGAGTGATGTCCCTGCAAACTACCGCATCAACAGCAATACCCTAAGCATGCAGTCAGTAGTGAGAGATCTGGGCACACAGGCTGACAGCAGCCTTAACTTTGATCACGATGTCTCCATAGTAGTAAGAAGGGCATTATATATTGCTCATCTCATAAGTAAGGGCATTGCCTCCAGAAAAAAAGAGGTTATAACCCTCCTGTACTCATCCCTCATCAGGCCAATAATAGAGTACAAAGCTCCCTTTGCTATGCTCCTTCCCAAATACCTGCAGCAATTGGAGAAACCACAAAGGTTCTTTACAAAAAAAATTCGGGGTCTTCAAGATCTGTCTTATGTGGACAAACTAAAATCGTTGTCACTTTACTCTGTGTCATACAAAATGCTCAGATGTGACCTGTGCCTTGCATATAGAGCAATCTCTGACCCAGCTTTCATGGAAATGCTTCACATTTGCAAGTCAAATGGCACATGGGTCACTTACTCAAAGGACTTTACCTGGTATGTGACATTAACAGAACTTGCTGGAGAGGCAGATTTGTCTCACAGAGGTTGCCCCAACTTTGGAGCAAGCTTCCTATTCATGTTAAGCAAAGTCCCTCATTGGCCCTATTTAAGGATCATTTGGACGATTGGATGGCTAACCAGAAATTTGCCCCGGAGGTTCCACCTGTGTCCTTCTTGGACAGGAACAATAGGTGCTGATTTAATGTCTGCTTGAACCAGACATCATTGGGAACATGGGTTGAATTTGGCTAGGCTTGTAAGGGCCCTGGGGCCGTTAGCCTAGTAACCTCCTATGATCCTATGTACAAGTGATGTAATGACATGAAATAGGTAGAGTTGTATGGCTGTGTGTCATGTGATGCATACCCAAGATTATACTTGGAGGTGTTGTTAAAAATCTTTTTCTAAGCAAGTACAAAATCATAATGAGAATACAGAGCGATGCCATAGATGTTATGGATGGCACCACCAATACTCAACTAGAGGCAATAGACAACCTGCTATCTGATAGATTTGGATGAATCCCCGTCCCCACTGATCATCACCCAAAGAATACATGCAAACATTACTAAGCATATTTTATTTTCTCAAGAAAGTAGTTCATCTGTGCACTGTCCAAGGCTAAAAACATGGCATCAATGGGCCCTGACAACATCCTGGATTGTCTTATCAATACATTAAAAGATGACATAGCAGACACAGCTGGATCCCTACTTAACCTCAGCCACCAGACAAACTATTTTCTGTCAGAATTGTGGACAGCAACAGTCATCTGTCTGAACAAAGGGGGACCATTACCAGACACAGGGAATTATAGACCCATAAGCCTAACTAGCCTCATCTGAAAGCCAATGGAAAGAATCATCATGGACCTCATCAATCATAGATAATCTCATAACTGTGTAACCGACCCATTTTTGATTTGTTAAGGCTAGATCATATCTGTTAAATCTGGTTGACTTCTTTGAAAAGGACACCAAAGCCATGGATGAGGAAAAATGTGCATCACTTTTAACTTGACCTGGCAAAGGCATTTGAAATGATTCCAAATTCAGGTTTTACAGAGAAACTATCTGAACTGGCCATAAATCCCTATGTCACCAAGTGTGTAGCCCAATGGATCACCAATAAGACACATACTGTCAAATTGTTTGAATTCACCTCTAGCAACAGGCCATTGGCTAGTGCAGTACTACAAGGTTCTGTACTAGGCCCTTTCCTGTTCGGTATTTAATTCACAGAAGTCAAGGCAAACTTAGACAGCCTTTGTCCAACCAGCTACACAGATGACTGGAACTTGTGGACAATCCTTAAATCCAGTAACGGTATGGATATACTGCAGAAAATGTTAATGCACACACACACACACACACACACACACACACACACACACACACACACACACACACACACACACACACACACACATGATTGGTGCCAGAGCCATGGAGACACACTCAGTGTCCAAAAAAGCATAATTATTCTCTTTTCTAAAGCAAATACCCAAACTAATTGCAGTATAGACAGCACACCCCAATGAGTAGACCCAGTGGTATGTGATCTGGGTACTCAGGTAGATAGTAATTGGAACTATGAGCACCATGTGTCTACAGTGGTGACAAATCCCTTTTATGTAGCACAACTCACAAGTATGGGAATGTCATCCAGATCAAAGGATGTTATAATTCCATTACACTTGGCCCTCATCACAAGAATAATTGAGAATAATGCACCCTTTTCCATGCAACTCACCACACATCTGCAACAGCTAGAGGAACACTAGAGTTTTCACAAGAAAGATACATGTTGTAAAAGACAAGTCCTACATGGAAAGATTGAAACCCATATCACTGTATTCTATCCCCTATAGACTACTAAGGCCCAATTTGTGTCTGGCCTACAAAGCAGTCTACAATCCGGTCCTAATGGAAATATTACATATTGGTAAAGTAAACTGCACAAGGATCACTCATTCCAAGGATGTTAACTTAGCTTCTGATGTAATAAATTATGTTGGAGAGATAGAAACATCTCTCAGATACTGCCTCTTCTCTGGAACAAGCTTCCCATTCATGTAAAGCAAAGGTCTTTCCTGACCCTATTCAAGTGCAGCCTACATCAATGGATGATTAATGGTAATTGTACTCCTGGTGTTGCTCCCATGTTCCTCATGGACAGAGGCAGTTGGCCTTAGATAGCATAGCAGAGTCTCATAATGTGTGAATTTTGTTCACATGGCTATTTAAAATTGTGAAACTCATAATAAGTATGGCTTGGCTTTTATGATATCTTGGAATATTTTCCTAGCACTTTCCTATGGACCCTTGAAGTCCAGTTGTATCCTAGGTACAGCTATAATGTGACTGTATAGCATCACGATGTAATAGTACATCATATCAGTATTACCATTTGATAGTTTGCATGACCACATATGCATGCATAACAGGATTTCATGCCAGTATAACATTTTCACTGGCAATGTCAGGGGAACAATGATCATGTGGCACATCTTGAGGTTTGGCATGTGCTTATAGAGTGTTCTCCATGCATTATTTGGTATGTGAACAAAATAGCACAGTGCCAGCTTCCTTGGTCATTGATGTTAGACTTTGCACTGCTGTAGTTTCTGTGCACATGGGTATAGTTGTTGTATCATCACCAGTCTCACATATTGCTGTACCATTCATTATAACACACCAGTTCTTAATTCACACCTCAATTGCAGATGCCTCAGACAATGTCCACTACTATTACATGTAGTAGATGCATACAATACACAGCTGTGTGTAGGGAATCCACTCATAATAGTGTGTTGTTATCCTTATGGCTGATACCTATGTCAACCTGGGATGCTTTAGTCAAGTGTATTACATTTAGCACAGTAAGCTTGCATACATCTTGCCACATACACAGAACTATTCTTTCTTATGCATACCTGTTAGGAATTGACAGTGCAGATTTCCCTTTAAGGTGTTGTATGAGATGCATGTGTGATATGTCTGAGTTGCACCTAGTAAAGACAAAGATCATTGACAACATTGATGGCACAGGTTTGATTCTTGCATGTGTGGATTGAGGCTTATGTGTCATGCAAACCTCTCAAATGACCAGGATTGCCCCAGAATTCAACTCCAGGTTTAACACTGTTCCACTTTACCCCTCCAAAGACAGTTTATTTTTGGAAAAGGGGTGGTGAACTCCCCTTATAGAATACTGGCAGCTGTTATTGCCATACATGTCTGTGACTGCAGAACATGATTAACACCTTAAAAACACATATACTGGTAATGTCACAATTAGTTGTTGTTAATATTTAAAAATTGTTTCTGATTCTGCCTGCTTCTGTCAGCAGTTGTCCGTGAGTCTGTTGCTTGTGTCTCCATGATTGTTTGCAATGAATGCTGACATTCCAGTCATATCCAAGCAAGTAATTTTGCAGATCTTCAAACGTGTATATACCCCTTATTCTATATACCATCCTTGCTAAATGTCCTCCCCAGAGAGCCTGTAAGTGATTTTTATATCACAACCATTCATCTCCACTGACATGTAACCTTGTGTGACAGTCACATATACACTATCCTGTGTGATAATATAGAAATATAAATATAACATTTCTCTAAATAGTAAATTATTGTCATATAACTTGTATCGATTCTTAACCAATGTTTTTATACTGCGTCCAATTTGTTATAATTATTTAAACTGCAGATGTTTTTGTTTTATTTTTGAAGATAGTAAAATTATTGTTCTTAAAATGTTTTGTAATAATTTGGAGCTTTTCTTCCCTGGGCCTCCACTGAACATAAGCTTCTACCCAGTCAGACTTTCCCAGTAAGCAAATGTCAATAAATAAATAAATATACTCATGCAGGAGGTGTAAACAGCAGTACTTACTGTACTGTCTACATATGTACTTAATGTTATGCTACTGACTTGTCTTGGAAGTGCACATACATTGACATATCCTATCTTGGGTACATTGCCATATTTTACATGCCCTCCCCTCTTCCTTCATTCCTGGCCATTTTAATCAGCACACTTTCCCTGCCCAGTGTATTTATATTTCATTGTACTTGCCCTTGCTGTTCACACTACCATCTATTATTTCAGTCTGCAAATACTTGTTGTAGTGTACATTGCACTGAGATACCATTTCTGTAAAGTGTTAATACTGCAGTTATTGCAGTATTTTCAAACCTGGTAGTCATTGTGGCTGTCCAAACAATCTCGCAGAGCAGGTTTGCCTGTAGGCAAACTTGTATGTGTCTTCTTTCTGTATTTATGCTGCCCTGCACACAGAGTCAGCCACAAAATATGGCTTGTATTCATGTACGCATGATGCGCAACATGCATATGTGATTAGCACTGCTGCTCATCACACAAACACATAAACTCTGTGTAAGCTTCATGCAAAGCCTACATGGAGTTTATTGAATCCCCAGGAATATGTAAACAAGGAACTATATTATTTCTTATCCCCAATTGTTCCTTTGAAAATTGCCTTAGAGCACACAATGGATATTTGTTGGTTTATTTATTTATTCACATTTGTTGTTAACCAGGGTAGAGAACCAGCTGATATGGTTCTTTTTTCAGACTCAGCTTAGAATCACATTCTGGCTAAAGGACTTCCTCAGAGTCACACAGTAGGGAAACAGAGGCTAGAGGAATCAAACTCTGGAAAAAGCAGTTTAACTCTCCATAAACTGAAGCCTCTTCAATAAGTGCCAGAATGTTACCTTCATAGATTTTCATGTAAAGCACTGTACATTCTTCTTATCTGTTTAATAATAGTAACAGGAACACTTATTTAATTTCGTACAGAAATTCACAGAGCAAAAATGTGCCTGACAAAAAGATGAACGCAGGCACAATATGTATCAAAATTCCAAGCACATTTGGTATATAAATAGTACTTCTTTCTATGTCATGACTTCAGTAAATGCCACAAAGGGAATGGGAGAGCTGCACAAAGAAATGGGTTTAATATTTACACTACAGCTAATTTTCCTTTCAGTGTGCTTTGATGAAGAGACTAAACCAGCTATAAAAGCAAAATGTATCTTAATTGCAAGCGTGTTTTGTATAGAAAGTATCAGTCATGCCTTCAGTAACTTTCACAGCAGAAAGATCTTTACAAACTGCACAAAAGGGTGACTAGTAATGTGTTTAGCATTTATATTGCAGCTAACTTTTACTTTGTGTTGTAACAACCATTTTGCAGCACTACTTAAACATGATAATCAATGTGGGATTAAATAAAATGTGAGCAGAGTTGCAAGTGTCATTAAACTTCTGAAAAATAATTCTGAAGTGCTGAATGTAAAGCCAAGGTCAAGTGCATATTGTGTTAGTTCCTAAGCAGAAGCTAGAAGCAAACTTATATTGAGACTTGACTATCTGTCTACATTTTATAATGTAGCATAATATGTGAAACTTATCCTAAGCTCTGTGATCAACAAATCTTGTATTTGTTGCAGTTATTGGCTTGGCTTATCAGTTCTAGTACAAGAACGTTCAGATATTTTCTGGTTCCTGGACATCTCTAAAACTTTCTATCATTAAAAAAGGTTGCAGACATTGTCTGGGATACAAAGGAAATGTTCCCATTGGTTCGTACCACCACCCATGCCATATGACAAATCCAGTAGCCACCAGTTATGATATGACTGTAGCTACAGTGGTTTATCACTTTTTGTGGTCATTAGATAAAAATGCAACGAACTGCAGTTTACAGCATTCAAAAAAATGTCTTGTTAAACTGAACTTATATAATACTGTCTTAATTAACCAAAACCAGTCCCCACATAAGGAGTCAGTGCCCATATCTGAATCATAGTTAAATGGACCATTTTATAATCAGCACAAAAGACAGTGTTTACTAAAGAACAAGCTAATTCCACAAACTGAGTGATCAAGGCTTTCAGGATGTCAGGAAGAGTAAAACTGTTGTCTCTAGATGATGAAGAAAAATGTATTTTAGTCCTTAAAACAAATGGTATGAAATGATAAAATGGCAGAAGAAGATTGATAAAACATTTTTTATTGTGAATAATATAAATGTAGAATTACCCCCTCCCCCCACACACAGTGCTTTCTCAGAGCTGTGTAAGTGCTGGGACATGGAAAATTACCCTGGCTGTAGTAGGTTTGCCAAGAAACAAAAAAATGACTGACTGATACTGTGGATAAATGGCTCAGACAGTGGTTACTGTAAATATCTTTGACCATTTGTTTTACTGTAAAGGAATGACTGTACCAAAATTTTAGCTACTATTTCCTTGAAATGATACACAATTAGACATGCTGTAATTCACCAGTTACTGATTATTACTGATCGAGTATAAATTATTTAGCTATACTATTATGCATCAGAACCTGTTGGCTTTTTTTAATTTTCACAGGTACAAGCAGCAGATTGTTTTGCCAGCAGGTGGTGCTGTAGAACCAAAAAGACCTCAATAGCAGACTTGCAAGCGTAGCTCTAGTTTTAATTTCACTGTTTATAGCTGCAATTCAGTGCTTATTAGGGTTTAATGATCAGCAGGATGAAGACTGAAAATACTGCTGTGTGGGCAGTTTGCCATAACTGTAGATGTTAAAGTGTATTCATTGCTGCAGTCATAATGTATAGATATATTTGCCACTGACTGAGTCTGGCATCCAGCCTTAGTTTCAGAGCTCAGCTTCCATACTTCCTGCCCATTTTAATGTCTCCTTACATCAGACGTCTTCATGTGTCTTGTATATAGGTGACATCCACCTGTACCAGGGTAGCGCCATGCCTACATTAGGAACTGCTAGATTGTCTTGTCCCAGAGATTCAGTCCATGATATAATTAATTCAAGCCCTCCCTATGGAATCTCAACAAAGAAGCACAAGTCTGTAGATATGAAGGGGTAAGGATAAATAAGCACCCACCCTGGCCCCTCATGGTCCCATTGCAGTAGAGAGAAAGAACAAGAGAAGCAGATCTGCAACAGTGATCAGACATATATGTGCAATTATGGGAGGCTACCTAAGCAACTGTATTATCTTCCTAATAGGTCAATGTTGCAGTCATAGTCTACCAAGGAAGATTCACAAAGCTAGTTCAGTCCAAGTAGGGTGGTTAGAACACTGCTCAGACAATGAATGAAGGACACACTTTGGGATAGCAGAGGCAAGTCTAGCGCCTGTCCTTGATATTACGTGCTACATGCCTTTAGAAGGTGTGAACCAAGGAGCAGGTCGATGCTTTTAAAGTATTGTGGGCGTTAACCCTTTCAAGAAGGCAATGATATCTGTAGTACCCCTTCTTGAACTGGGTCTGACTGTTTCCTGAAACACTCTGTTACAGGTCGCACAACAAAAGTGAATGCAAAGTGCTAGTCAATTAAAAACAGTTTAATTGTCAAAGACAATATTTGTTTGTTTTCTGCAAAGGACAAAAGCAGCTGATCAAATGTTCTGATGGATTTAGTTTGGTTTTATTAGCACCTCAACTGAATGTGCATGTCTAGGGAGACAGCATAATTTCTCCCTTATTTGGGGAATTAGGGAAGAAAACTGGGAGCTGAATAATAACTTGTTTCTTGGCTACTTCTGTAATGACATAACATAAAGAAAGGACTAGTGCACAGGGTCACACTTTCTTATGGAAATGCAAGAAAGGCTCCTTTCACATGAAGTCTTGTAGCTCAGAGACTCTCTTAGCAGACACAATAGCTATTAGAAAGACCATTTTCCAAGTGAGACATTTTGGATGTGCTTAAGCAACTTGTTAAAACAAAATGGTAAGGTCATTTTTTTTCCAGTACAAAAGTCAGGTCCCAAGCTGGGGACACTTTACTCCTTGAAAGCCTCAGGTGGAGGATGCTCTTCAGGAACTGCTTCACTGCGGCTCTGAATACCAACAGGGATCTACAGGCAGGCAGGCAGAAATAGATGAGAGATGTACCTTCACAGAGGCAAAAGCTAAATATTGTGGAGAACAGCACAGACAGAAAGTAAAGAAGCCCTGACGCATCTGCTTCCTTTGGGTGTTGGCATCAGAGGAAGAATCTCTTCCATTTAGCTAGACATGCTTTCCATGTATTTGTCTTTATAGCATCCTTCATGATTTTTAGTACATACTCAAAACATAAAAGATGGCAAAAAGGTAACAGAGTCATATCTGCCAGGCTGATAACGTGAGAGTGGTCAACTGGAGATGTACTAGGTACCTACTTCATTACCTCATAAGGTTCAAATTCTGAGGAAACTCTAGAGGTTACTTCCTTGTCATGTGTATCAGGAAGGAGAACCAGAACTGTAAAACTCTGAAACTGCAAACTCACAAACGAATAACAAAAAGGCTCCACTGAAGAATAGTAGTGTCCACAAATTTACTGAAGTGCTTTTCGTTCAAGTACCATCCAGAACTTCATCAGAATAAAAACTGTTAGGATAAATTCTGACCTCCCCTTCTTTAACTTCTTAACTACCCTGGAGGGGAGGAGTATAAAAGAGAAAGCATAGGGGTACAGACACATTCAGTCTAGGGAGACTGTACTATTGCCCAAGTCTGTTTCTTTGGATGTCTTTCAAAGAATTTTCCCAGGTGCCTATTGCTACAAGAAGAAAATACGTTTATATTGGTATGCTTCATCTCTTTGTGAGGTAAAAGGATGTTTCTCTGTTTAGCATCCACTAGTGTAGATTCCTTAAGTTTCTCAAATGATAGGTTCATAGTTTCATAGTTTCATAGGTAGATACTAGGTTGTCAGCCATGGGACAAGCTCAGCCAAAAAGGTACCCTGGCTTTTGCCACCCAAGAAAATTATTTTCCTGTACCACTGTCGAGCAGAGCCACAGAAGTGATCTCAGGGGTGAATTTCCTATTTCCCATCCAATCATCAAGATTTTTATTGAAGAGTGCTAATGAGGAGCTTTGTCTGATATAGATAGGTAGTTTATTCCAGAGTATGGGAAGTCTCTTGGACAGGAATCTATCACTCCGGCATGTTCTGTTTATTGTGGTGACAAGGTTTAGGTCCCTAGAGCATGTAGCTCGGAGGAATTGGGATTTCTTTAAGTGGAGCATGTCCAACATCTCTGGGTTTGACATAGCTTTGTATGTTAGGCAGAGATCACCTCTGAGTAGGTGATATGCGACGGAGCTATGGAGCTCTTTTGACTTGTTATATAGGTTGTCTTCAGGGGCAAATTATATTCCAGAGCCTGTTCTCTAGTCTACATAGTTGGCCAGCAGAGGTGGTAAGATTATGCTCCACGTTTTTGTTTGTGTAACACACAACTGCTGTTTTGCCTATTATGACATGCAAGATTTCAGGTTTAGAGACCATCCTGAAGGTGCTGTGATACTGAATAACTGTTATCACGCCTTTGATATTTACCTGCAGTTTTGCTTCCCTGGACCTCCAGGTGCTCTACACATTGAGAACAGCTGTATGTGTACCACATGGCATGTCCGAGGAATCCAAAGTCAAGGTTTGGTTTGAACGAGGAAGTGCAAAATTCATGTATAATACAACCCCCCATTTGGTATGTACCTCTCAAGACATGGGCAACAACTGGAAAGGCTGCAGAAATTCCTCATTAAAAGAATCACAGGCCTAAAGCAGATGCCCTACACTGACCGCCTAAAAAAACTCCAGCTATACTCTGTCGCATATCATCTACTCAGAGGCGATCTCTGCTTAACATACAAGGCCATGTCAAACCCAGAGCTTTTGGACATGCTACACTGAAAGAAATCCCAATCCCTCAGAGCCACACGCTCCAGGGATCTAAACCTTGTCATCACAATAAACAAACCATGCTGGAGGGATAGGTTCCTGACCCAGAGACTCTCCATACTCTGGAATAGATTGCCCATACATGTCAAGCAGAGTGCCTCTTTGGCCCTCTTCAAAAGGAACCTTGACGATTGGATGGGAGAAAGGAAATTCACCCTGGGGATTACGTCAGTCGCCCTGCTAGACAGGGGTCCAGGGAAGTAAATAGTGGGGGAAGAAATAGCCAGGGAATTGTTATGGCTAGGCTTGTATAGGCCCTAGGGCTGATAGCCTAGTACCAACCTATGAACCTATGAACCTAAACCTATGTCCACATGATTTCAGCTTACTTTCCACTCTTTCCTAACACAGGTAAGGACTGTAATTGTACGTTCCAGGGAGTGAGACACTTATTCCCAGGTTTTCTTTAGGTTCTATTGAAGTTTCTTCATGTGCAGTTGGGTTAGAGGCCCCATAAGTATGGTGGATGACTTATGACCCAGAGCACTCAGAAGCACCCTGACTGTTACCATTAGTTTTCCTATCATGTCCTGAAAAAAAAGCACAAAGAAATATTGCTTTTCCTGTGGCAAGTAATCTTTTGTTGTTTTGGAAGTCCAAGAGGGTCCTCTAAAGAGATTGCTGTTCTGGATGGAAATACATTGGACTTCTGCTCATTCAGGGAGAAATCTAGCCTACTCATACAGTTTAGGGTGTACTCCAATATCCTTTACATCTTCTCCATAGATTGTGCCTAAATCAGGTAGTCATCAATGTAAAAACAGATGTGGAAGGCTTTAGTCCTATAAGCTAAGAGTTGTATCAGGCATTTTGTAAAAAACTCTGGATGCAGTAAGCCAAACTAAAAGGCAAGAAGCTAAACTGGTAATGGTAATCCACTGCTACAAACCTCAAGTATTGCCTGTGTCCTTTAAGTATGGGAATGTGGAAATAGACATTCTTGAGAATTAATATCACCAACAGAACCTATGAAACCAGGAGCAGAATAGGGCCTGTAAGGAAAATATTAGAAATTGTGAACTTTTAAGAGTCTATTTAGCCTTCATAATTCCAAAATATATCTTTATGGTCCATCTTTTCTTGGGTCAAGTCATACCTTGGAGCAAAACCCTTCATCTTACTGACCAGAGGGACACATTCTATGGTTCGTGTAATAGAATGTATGCTAAGGAAGACCTTTTTTTGGTTTGGTTGTGAAGAGTAGTCTGCACTCTCTGGGGACACTGTATAATGTCACTGGTCCAAGGTTATGCTTAACCAGCTCTATTACAAGGATGCCAGCTCTCCACCTATCCTGGGAAATGAAGGAGAAGGATAGGCCACCTATCCTGGGAGTCTAGGGAGAAGGATGGGGAGTAGGAGGCCTGGTTAGTTTCTAGTTGTCCTTTGTTTTGGCTATTTGCCTTTTTCCTGTCTCTGGTAGAAAGTCCTTACTGGAAGAGGCAAATTTTATTACATTTGGAAACAGAATGGTGAAACATGTGTTTAACCAGGTCTACTATTTTTTTCCTTTGTCTTCCTCTTTTAAAGCACATTGTAAGGTGGTGGAGGCCAAAAAGCAATTCCTTATCCAAAAAAGGCATTAAGAAGTCAAGCCTTTACATTCTTAAACAGGGTCTAGGTCCTCAATAAAAAATGTCTCCTGATAACTGACCTGTTGTAGCAGTCCTGGGTGCTGCATCCCCAGCACCAGATCTATAATTTATGCCCTTTTTACCCATTTGTAAATAGTCTAGATGTGAATTATTGTAGTTGTACGGTTTCATCCTGCACCCCCACAACTGTTCTGGAGTTGCTTAATAATATGTTACTAATATTTTAAAATGTGGGTCTGGACTTTCAGAGCCCTGAAGGCCAGGATTTCTGAAATGTATACCTTCTTCCCAAACCAGTTAGGCAATTTGCTTTCCCTAACACTGGGAAGAGTATTCCACTCCAGTCTTCTTTAATTAGGAGTTTCCAGGGACACTGTATTGGGATCTGCAATGGAGTTCTAATACGCAAACTTGTGAAGGTCCTCAACCCTATTAAATCTGCAGGTCTCCTGTGGTGGGGGGTTGGGAATCTGGCTACAATGATGATGTTTGAAAAAACATCCAAAAGATTATTCCTGGACAGGAGGAATAACTATTGGCTTAGGGGCCAAAATCTCAGAAGGTCCAAGTATATTTTATTGGAATCAAGAACTCTTCAGACAGGAGGATGCACATCTCAGGGACAGAGGGATATCACAACTTTGCAAAAGGGTGGGAAGGTTAGGGTATAAATGCAGTAAAAACAATGGAAGTAGTATGACTCTCTGCCAGGATCATAAATCTCCTCAGGAGCCAGGATATGGGAAGCAAACTTATGGTCAGGTGTGGGACCAAAAACAATATAAAAGGCTTGTGATGAAACTGACCCTATTTGTTTTATATTTTGCTACTTCTGTACTCCTTATCTTACTGTAGTTGTGGGTACTGCATCAAACTTTCCACTGAAAATGTATGCATTCTCCCACACATACTCTGCTTGCTTGAAATAGAATAATAATCAAGATCTAGGAAATTATTTGTGAACTTTGATAGATGCTTACAGCTCAAAGTTTATAGTGTCTATCACTGTCCTTCGATCTGTAATAATGGCATAATTTGTTTATTATTTGACAACTTATTTTATAATAATAATTTATGCACTTTTTGCCAAGTCTCATGATGCTGCATTTACTGTCATTAAAGGTGGATCTGTTACTAGTGCACATACCATCTTGGAGAGACTTAATAGCTTTTCAGAAGTACTACTCAATGCTACAAAACAGAGTTATTAACTGCTGTGGAATGTCACAGGAATTCTGGATAGTGCTGCTGAAGTTTATGTTATGCGAATTTTGTGCTGAGAAACTGTGATTTGGAACCTACTATTTGCAACATGGGAAGGCCTGATGGGAGAATGGGGGATAGGAAGCATGCAACTTGTCTGAGATGTAGTGAGCTGGCTTACTAAGTTTATTGTGTATTTGCCAAATAAATATATCCCCAGCATTATCAAAAATATATGCATCAATGTTGGATTACTTTCTACTCAAAATCCATACAATGGCAAGCTCCACAGGAATGCTCACACATGAACATACACTGCACGGCATCTCTACTCATATTAATTTCCAGGTTAGACAAAAGGTGCATATTCAGTTCAGTTTGGTAGCAGCTCCAATGTCTGCATACAGATCCTATGAGTCAATTTTGTAAGTCTGAAAGAAAAGCATCATTATGTTCAATTCAATGTGCACTCAGAACTCAGAACACATATTTTTAGTTTCACAATAAGTCAGTGCCTTTGTTTTTCCTACTGCAATCATGTTAACATCTCTGTACTTAGAAGTTTGGCAACACTCACTATAATAGCATATCTAAAGGTATGCAGTGCTTCTGTAATGCTTAGGGCAGCATCCTTTCATATTCTCAGGCACAAAAAGTGGACTCTCTTGTAGAATCCTTTGTATAGGACTCTGACTTCCCCACACCAGTAACTTCTTAAGTTGTCATTGGATTTCTAGTGTTTCTTGGCCAGGATCTCAGCTTTGTGTGCCCCAGTTTCTATGGTTTCAGTCTTCCATGCTTATGAATGAATGGGTCTAGTTAGATATTCTTTATAGTGTGATCAACATCACTCTGTTTTGTATCATGGATGAGGATGTATATCCATCTCTGGTCATGGTATGTGAAATCCATCCTTCCCTAATCATGATGTGGGAAATTTTCCTTCTTTGGTCATGGTGTAAGGAATTATCCTTTGCTGTTCATAGTGTGGGGATTATCTTTCTCAGCTGATAGTGTGTGACATTACCCTTATCAAATCTATCCATCTGTGCTGATGGTATCAGACATCAACCTTATCTTGTCATGGTGTGTGAAGTCTGCCATTCTCTTGTAATGGTGTAGGACATAATGCATCTGTGGTTATAATGTGGGATATTGTCCTTCCACTGTCACAGTATCAGACACCATCTTTACCTGGTCATGATGTATACTATCATCCTTTTCTGGCCATGGTGTGAGACAATATTCTTTGCTGGTTATGGTGCAGAATGTCATATTTGCATTGTCATGGTGTCAGATATCCTTCTTGCTTGTGGGAACCTACTAATGTTTGTGTGTACTGACATTAATAATTGTAAAATCCTATTGGAAGCTGTAAACGTAATGCTTACATTGTGAGAAATGTAATGGTTAGTGATACTTAACCTTGGTATAGTGTAATAAAAGAGGTAGTCATATATATATATATATATATATATATATATATATATATATATATATATATATATATATATATATATATATATATATATATATATATATATATATATATATATATACTGTATATACCTAACCATGTAAAGAGTTATAGTTTCCATACTTTTGTTAATACTGCAGCATACCTTGGAAAAAATGCATGATATCTGAATGCTCACCCCTGAACAAAAATAATCCCCTGGATTCACCAATCTTCCGTGCAGGACTAGCCATGCATATCAATGAAGGCACACTGCCCAAGCTCCTAGGCTTACATGGAGCGTGTACGAGTGCAGGGGGCATGTTTGAGAGGAGAGCTGTCAGAATAAACACGCCACTGCAATGTAAAACAGCAGAAAGTGGAAAGAAATGAGCGAGATCATGCATAGGTGTCCACACATCCCCACCAACAGTTCCCCATGTGTACAACGGCAACAGTACATATAAATAAAATGAAGAAACCCTCTTATTTTTTGTAAAAAGCCAATTAAAGCTAACCATAGGTGCGCAGGTGTGCCCATTGCTTAGCTACAGTTAAAGCAGCTTAAAAGGCTGAAGAGGATAGCAAGGAAGATATATGTAAATGCCATAGCACAGCAATAGTGTAGTGGGTAGAGCATCCACTTAATGAGCAGACATTCCTGGTTTGAGTCCCACTACAGCATAGCCTATTTTACATGGCAAAGCATGTTATAACCAACATTTTTGTTGCAAAACCCACTAAATAACACACATTTATGAACTAGAATACTGCAGGAAATGAACATGTGAAGTATCAGTGTCATAATGAATAAGGCACTAGTAAGCAGATCTAAGCACAGCTAAGCAGTAGTAAGCATATGTAAGAACTAGTAAGCGCGTTTATGTACGTTTGCGCAGGGTTAAGCACTGCTTACACAGATTAAGCAATGTGGAAGCTAACTGAGTATACCTGCTTACAACTGCTGTAAAGTGCCTAAGTACTCTGTATCCAACAGCCTGTGTTCTGCCCAGTAACAAAATAAACAGCCTCTGCAAGACTCGAACTTAGGAACATGCACAAAGTGATTTACCACTAAGCCATGCCAGATGTACATAAAGCTGATGTTATCAGATACATAACATCCAGCCCAGTCATGCAACAGTACAGAGAATGTATATCAACATCTAGATGTATGCGTGAGTGTAAATATATTAATATCTAAACAGATGCAACATATCTATATGTGTAGATATATATATATATATATATATATATATATATATATATATATATATTCAGAAATATATACATATATATAAATATATATGAACATATATACATGCAAATGCCGACATCTACACATATATATATGACAACACCTATATGTCCACATATACACAGCAGGTTACATATATGTACGCAGATTTAAATCTCCTAGGTATATATGGACATAGTCAGAAATATGTAAGTAACTATATACCTATATAGGTATATATGGGCATACATCCGTAGATAGCAATGATAGATTAACAGAAACATATATATCCACATGCACCGTTAATGGGGTTGGGAGGCCCCAAACAATATACGTCTTGTAGTAATTGGCAAACCCCCCCCCCTCACAGCCAAACATGTTCGCCCTGCAATACACTACCAAGTTTAATGTATTTTGTTTGATCTATATAAACAATGGTTTAACTGTATTGTCATTTATCTGTTATTTTCATATATTTCATTCCCCTCACCTCCAGCCACTAGGTGGACCGACCAGTACAGGCCCATCCAACCCAGCCTCTCCTTGACCCATAATTTCATTACCCACAGTTCTAACCCCCCCCCTGACCCGCTGCACACACGCAGCCACCATCCCTTCTCTGGTTACCAGCCCGTAGCTACCACACCACCACACCTTGCCCACCCTCCACTCCTCCTCCCCTTGGGACTCATCTTGTACGTTGTCCCGACCCAAGTATTGTAGGCCTTCCACACGCTGTAGTCCATGCACATATGAACACAGCCATGCTTACCTTCATAGACATGGTGTTACCGCAAAGAATGTAGCCCAATTTTTGGGACGAATGATTCCCTGGTAATAACAACAGACTTCACGTGTGACTTTGTTTACACCAACAGTTTTAGATACATAACACAAATATGTGAACTGGAGTACTGCAGTAAGACCAGATGTGAGGCATTAGTGTAATAAAGTGATGAAGTCCCCAGGACCCCATTCAGTGTAAGTACACATGAATCACAGATACCAGACACATATATAACATGTAACAAATAATAAATCAATGTCAAAAGGAAAATATAATACTTATTAGATATTAAGCAATGTTAAGCATTGCACAGGTCAGCTTATGAGATGTAAGCAATCTGTAGGCCAGCTAACTCAATCTGCCCAGTGGTATGCCCCTTTAAGCAATGCCAACATTAGGTAAGCACGTGTGCCCATAGCCTAGCCTTTTCAAAACCATCCAATCAGTGGAAATTGTGGGAAATCAGGCATATTTAAACCCCACAGATGCCAATAATTCCCATAACTGGTTGCAGCTCCCTACTGTAGGCAGAATGGCTGGAGTTGGGGAAGGCACTCGATTTAGAGCACAGTGCTGGGGCACCCAGGAGTCCAGATTCATGGTATGGTTCCTGGTAAAACATCATGAGGAGAGACTATTGCAGGGGAAGTACCAGGGCTCTTAGTATAAAGTGGAGGCCTGGGACAGTCATGCCCATGACCTCACCAGTGCCACTGGTATCCCCTGGATTGGTGAGCAGGTCAGGCATCACCATGCTGACCTGAATTGGAGGGGTGATCTCTTGGATCACTGGATCCAAGCAGCAAGGCAGATGGCCGATGCCCCAGCACTAAGCACCCATTCTACTACGTAGATAATGATTGCCTAGCTTGTGTATACTATGGATAGCTAATGGCTAAATATCACTGTATGTCTCTGACAGCTGCAGATGAGTGGGCTTCAAACCAGCACGCCCATGCTGCTAGGCTGCAAAGGCTGCGTCACGAGGCAGGTTAGTAATATTCCTGCATGTACTGTCATAACAAATAAATATAACAGTTATAGAAAGTGTTGTACCAGTTTTAACTGCCCATGGATGGGGACCTCAGTCCCACTGTTTCCATTTGGGGGCTTGTGGGCTTGCGACTTCCAAACACCCCTCCCCCTCCACGGTGTTTACCCCCCACATGTGTCGTATAACGCCCCTGTATGCATCTTGTTTGTCTTGTCTGTTAACTTACCCAAACTAACTCCCAAAATATACCTACTACCACTCCCCAACATCCCACTCTCACCGGAAAAAAAAGGGCAATTTGTTCCCATAAAAAAACTCACCCCATACATAGCTGTCCATTTTGCACACATGTCCACAGGACACATGTAATCTGGTCTAACTGGCATCACAATTAATTATTGTTGTCCTCATCCCCACCCAGGGGTTTGAGTGTCCAAATCAACCCCCAAATTCAGTGTATATGCACAGCTGTAGCTGTAGAAGAAATGGGCAGCTATGGACCTTCCCTACACCCTTTCTGCACATCCCTGGCTATTTTCCCTACTGTCTTTCCCTCTTTGTGCCCCTTTTTTACCACTGTCCTATCAACCCCTTTTCTTTTAAATAAATTAGTGTGGGGTAAGCGGGAGTAAGCACTTTTAAGCAGCAGTATGGGGTTTAAGCCTGTTTGTGCCGGGGTAAGCACTGCCTACACAGGTTAAGCAATTTAGAAGCTAACTGAGTGTAAGAAACTGTAACAGGAAGTTAGCAGAGCTTAGTTCCATGCAAACCTGCTTACAACTGCTTTAAAATGCCTTAATCACTCTGTATCCAGCTGCCCATGTTCTGCCCAGCAACAAAATAAACAGCTTCTGCAAGGCTCGAACCCAGGACCCTGCACACTATAGACACATAGCCCTAATGTTTTCAATAACATATTATCCAGCCCAGTCATTAAACAGTACAGCAAATATATTCCAACATTTAGATGCATGTGTGTGTGTGCACATATACTAATATCTAAACAGATACAACTTTTATATATATATATATACATATATATATATATATATATATATATACATATATATAAATATATATGAACATATATGCATGCAAATGCCTATAGCCATAGATATGTATGTCTACATCTACATGTCTAGATATATATGGCAGGTTATATATATGTCAGCAGATATATATATATATGTATATATACATGTGTGTATATATATATATATATATATATATATATATATATATATATATACACATATATATATATAGATATATATATATATATATATATATATATATATATATGAGAGGGAGAGAGAGAGCTATATTTTATATATACATATATATATATATATATATATATATATATATATATATATAAATAAATCTATATTTATTATTTTATTTATTTATTTTACATTTGTTTACCGGGATAGTCCGACTGGATATATGTCTATTTTCAGTGGATGCCTGGTAAGAAAAGCTCCAAATTGACAGACTTACATAGATAACATTAGAAAGTATAAAACAAGTGACTATATACAATGGTTAGTGATGATTCCCTGACTGGGACTTACAATTCACTCGGTCAGACATATTTAAACAACATTAGAAAGTATAAATCAAGTATAAAACAAGTGATTATGTACAATGGCTAGTGGTGTTCCCTAACTGGGGCTCACAGTTCACTCGGTCAGATACTTTTAAAATGCAAGAGACATCAGATTGGTTGCATACCTTGGTGAAGTGGTAACAAGTTGCGGTATATAGAGATTATGTTTTCAGTTTATAACTTAATCAGGGTTGGTACATGGGCAAAGCCAGTTCTCTTTTTTTTAAGAGACTTATGGATGATTGTAGGGTTATATTGCTTGGCAACGAATTCCAGGTTTTGCCAACAAAGTTGGCAAACAGGGACTCACCAGCAGCATTATTAGCTTTGTGGGTGTGGACCAGTAGTTTGTTGGCTGATCATAGGGATCTTAAGTTGCTGTACGGCTTAATGATATTTACAAGTGAGGGGGTATCCTCAGGGTGGTGCAAAATTTTGTGTGCTACTAAGAGTTGATTAAATTGAATTAAGCTGGGCAGTTCTAGCTACTCTAGTTGTGTCAGGTTCTGGCAATGGCGGGTTCTATAAATGGAGCCAGTAGCGAATCTGGCAATATGGTTGTAGCTATGGGAGAGCTTACCTAGTTTGGATTTGTTAAGGTTTGAGAGTACTGGCGAGGCATATAAAAGAGTAGAGAGTAGGTGTGACCAGGCGATTGCAGTCCTAGCCAGTGGAGTTAAAAATGTTTTGTTTCTATACAGTGATCCAAGCTTCTTATTGATGGTCTGTACGGTTTTGTTGACCTGTAGGTCAAACTTAAGATTGTTGTCTATGATAACCCCTAGGAGCTTAGTGTGTTAATCTGGGGAGATAACGGTACCATTGTTAGACGTGACAGAGAATGAAAGTGTAGCTGATCTACTTGTGGGGGTGAAGAGTAGACGTTTAGTTTTTTTGGGATTCAGCAGTAGGCATTGGTTGGTCAGCTATTTCTCAATAGTGTTGAATGTATTTTGGGTTAGGATTTGCAGTTCGGATGGGAGGTGGCTGAGCAGAGCAGAGTGGAATCATCTGCATATTGAATACAGGTGGCTTTAGGGATAGCAGTGTGAAGGTTGGCATAATGTCTGGGGAGTGGGTTGCTAGGAGGGCGTGTAGGTTGAGAATCTTATTGTTAATACTTCTAATATTCAGGTGAAAAGCTAGGAGGGAACTAGTGGGAGTAGAAAAGGGTAGCTTGACTGTGGCGGTTGTGGTAGGGGAGTGAAGGTTATAGGGTGTGGGTGGGCCAGGTTGGGCTGCAGTGGGTGGGCTGGGGTTGGGATGAATGTCCCCATGTATTATAAGGTTGTAGTGACAATATACTCTAAGCTTTAGGTGTTTGTTTATAAGTTTTATATAGTCTTTGTCTTTCGATCTGTGTCTTTACAGAGGAGATATTTTATTGATGATGGTAGATTTGGTGTGCTGGGGATAGCAAATTGTTTGGTCTTATGTATGAAGTCATGAGTGGCTGTTTGACCATTTGGGTAGTGAATACCATGGTCAAGTTTTTGTTTGTAAACAGTAAGATGGTAAAATAGAAATAGTGTAGGCAGTAGGGTGATTAGTATTGTTTTACTTGTTTGCATTTTGTTAGGGGGCGGGCCAATTTTGATGGCTGACTGTGCTGACAGTGTGTGGAAGAATGGGAGAGAAGGAAATAGGTCAAGGGGGAGGGCTGTTCAGTGATGTATGAGGTGCTGATTGCTATTTGACATGTGGGGGTGGCTAATTTTAGTTTAAATATAGCACTAATGGGGGCGGGTGGAAATTGGAGGCAGGGAGGGGAGCAGAGCGAGCCTGAACGCAGCGAGGGCAAGTGGAGCGGGGCTAACACTGATTCCAAGTATTCCAAGGCTTTGGTGTGTATGGTTGTATGTTAAACTAACTTTTGGCTGCAAGTTTTAATTAGTGTTATGTACCAAAGTGGTGGTAGCATTGTTACCTCACAGCAAGAAGTTCTCCCATTCAATTCTTGGCTTGGCTTGGGAGTGCCTTCTGTGTGGAGTCTGCATATCCTCCCTGCGGTTGGGTAGCGTTCAAAAGACATGCATGCGTAAATGGGCATGTCTTCATTGAAGGTTGGGTGTCGAGCTGGCACCTTGGTGTTTCGTAAAAATCTACTGCCAATCATTAGCAGACTGGAGTTCTGCTGTGGCAACCCCTTTCCGGGAAAAGCCGAAAGACAAACAACAACAACCAAATTATGGAGTATGTTAAAGCTGTAATTTAAACACTTGCAAGATATTTTGTAGCTGCAAGGTATAATTTTTAGGGCTATGTGTGGGAGAGTAGAGTAAAATTACAGTGTTCAGAGTGTTATTATGGCTTTAGGAAATAAGATACTAGGTGCAAACTAGGTAATATAAACAGTATAGAGGAAGCCAAATTACTGTGGGGACAGCCTAAAAAGTTGCCTTTAGACCCAGGTCAGCATTATTCAGTACATAGGAATGTTTTGTAGTACAGTATAAGGTATTAACCTTTTTAAATTGCAGGTCGGACTTCAGATACTTGTGTACTAGTGTACAGTTTCTCAGGGCAGCATCCTTTTCAGGAAGGTGACTCTTTTAGTGGGATAGTTTGAGGGCGGTCTGCCTTTTTAAATTGCAGGTTGGATTTCAGAGACTTGTGTACTAGTGTACAGTTTCTCAGGGCAGCATCCTTTTCAGGCAGGTGACTCTTTTAATGGGATAGTTTGAGGGGGGTCTGCCTTTTTAAATTGCAGGTCGGACTTCAGAGACTTGGGTACTAGTGTACAGTTTCTCAGGGTAGCGTCCTTTTCAGGCAGGTGACTCTTTTAGTGGGAAAGTTTGAGGGGACTCTGTCAGGCTGTAAAAGCAGGCTGCCGACTGGGTCAGGATGCACTGGATATTTATATATATATATATATATATATATATATATATATATATATATATATATATATATATATATATATATATATATATATAGATACGGACATACATCTGTGGATAACAATGGGAATATAGCAACATATATGTTCACATGCATACACATATGTCTACACCTATATGTCTACATATAGACAGCAAGGTACATATATGTACACAGATATATATCTATGTAGGTATATACAGACATAGTCATATATATGTAAGCAGATATATATATATATATATATAGGTATATGTGGCCATACATCTGTAGATAGCAATGGTAGATTAACAAAAACAAATATGTCTGCATGCACTGGTAATAGGGTTGGGAGGCCCCAAGCAATATACGTCTTGTACAAATAGGCATACCCCCCCCACAGCCAAAAACGCCCGCCCTGCAATACACTACCAAGTGTTGCACATCCCCTAACCATGACCTGACATGACATGGCCACAAGATGTTAACAGGACTACATCCCACCTTTATGATGTCAGGCTGGTATTGGTAACAAATCATGCAGTACAGTCCAGCTCCCATAGGAAAATTAAAATGTGGAAGCTATCAACATCCCCAGGATACATATATACAGACATACATATATATTAGGCCCAGGTGTCACACACTGACACCCACCTCCGCACAGGATACAAGTTACAGATACACACCTGTTATGTTTGGGAGTTGAACCCCAACCTATGTAGTTTAGTACACTACAGCACTATGCAGTTATAGTACACACCATAGAGATTACTGGTGTACCTATTTCCCAAAGGTATATTTCACATTGGATGACATCAGCAGGACTGCCAAAGTAGGCCATTGGACATGTACTGGGTGTGACTAGCCTAAAATGCATTGCTCCCCACACAGACAGGGGTCTATATCACACTACAGCAGTATGCAGTTACAGGATGCGCTACAGTGATTACTGGGTTGCAACTTCCCAGAGATGTATTTCTAGGTGGATGACATCAGAAGCCTTGCCAAAGATGAGCATTTGAATTGTAGGGAATGTGACTACCCTAAAATGCATTGCTCTCAACACAGACACACACAGTTGCCATTTCTGGGAATTGAACTGCTACCTAATTATTTTATCACATTACAGCAGTGCATAGTTATGGGACGTGCCATGGAGATTATTGAGGTACAAACTTTCCAAGGATGTATTTCTAGGTGGCTGACATCAGCAGCCTTACCAAAGTAGAGTATTGCAATTGTAGGGAGTGTGACCACCAAAAAAGCATTGCTCTCTACACAGACAGCAACACACACATACACACGCACACAGTTGCCAAGGCTGGGGTTAGAGCTCCTAACTAATTCCAGGTGGATGATATCAGCAGTTTTGACAAAGTAGTCCATTTAAATTGTAGGGGTGTGTGACTACTCTAAAAAGCATTGCTCTCTACACGGACACAAACACCATATCTGGGAATTGAACCTCTACCTAACTATTTTTGTACACTACAGCAGTATGCAGTTATGGGATGCACCACAGAGCTTATCAGAGTACAATTTTTCCAGGGATGTATTTCTAGGTGGCTGACATCAGCAGCCTTACCAAAGTGGAGCATTGCAATTGTAGGGAGTGTGACCACCCTGAAAAGCATTGCTCTCTACTCAGACAGAAACACACGCACACACAGTTGCCGAGGTCAGTGATAGAATTCCTACCTAACTAGTTTATCACACTACAACAGTACACAGTTATGGGACACGCCACAGAGAGTACTATGATACAGCTCTCCCAAAGGTGTATTTCACAGTAGATGACCTCAGCAGGCTTGTTATAGTGGGGCTATGGGGAGGGCAGTGTGTGTGCATGGGCCATAGCCCATTCATCTAGGGGTTGACACACCACATGCGGGCACAACCTGGGTCATATTCCACAGGTACATGTATACAGCTGTTAGATGACTACTTCCTTGACCAGTCATGTTGCACAACTGGCATGTGCACCACATACTCTGTAATGCTGACAGATACAGGTGGCTAGTATCTGCAGTGTGTGACATCAAACCCTTGTGTGGTTGTGGCCCTTTGGCTGTGTGCTGGGTGAGGAGCCCTGGATGGCTCCTTGTCAAAGTCACCCTCTTCCACACATCTATGTATATCTACCTTTGGCTTATTATAGTGTGTTGTCCTTACATATATGCCTGTATTCCTATCCACTGTGTGTGCAAAGCATGTGTGGTGCATACTGAGGTATGTCTGCATTAACATCTGCGGCCACCAGATATGTCTGGTCCACTGGTGTTTGCAGACATGGCCTTCATGTGTTTAAGTGTGTGAGCATGCCCAGTATGACCTTTCAGTATGTTGTTGACTGACATTGCCTTCATTACTCTGTGTGTGTGGGCATGCCCAGTATGGCTGTCTGTACTGAATGTGTGGATCGGGTCCAGGTAGTTTGTACCACAGTGCTGACCTTTGTGTTGTACACCTACAGGTAGCATGCTCTCTCTGCAGGGTATCTGTCGATCATTTGGCATGGACTGTTACTACATTTCTGCATAGGATGGGGGGGCACACCTGACTATTTTTACATTTCTACACAGGATTGAGGGGGGGCACACCTGACTGTTACGATATTTCTATGTAGGATGGGGGGCACACCTGACTATTTCTACATTTCTACATGGGATTAGGGGGAGCGCACCTGACTGTTACTATATTTCTACGTAGGATGGGGGGCACACCTGACACTTGTACACATTTGCTAGGACTGTATTAGTATGTCGGGTACTCCATTTCAGTCTGTAGTCTTACCTATCATGCTGGCTAGAGGCATACCAGTGTACTACAGATCTTAGCTTTTAATTACCTGCATATTAGTTTCTGACTTCCTAGCCTTCAGAACTGACATCCCACTGCCTGACATGCTGTAGTCTGTCTGTATAGGCCTGGGGGGGGTTACCCATAGGCCTCATTCAGAGGCCATAGCACAGCCTATGTTTGTGTTTGTCTGCACCGGTCCTGCTGGCTGTGACTGTTGTTAGGTATGTGACACCCCGACTGGCATGTGTGAGTCACTTACCTTGTGGGTGTCCCAGTATTGAGAGTGGTGCTGCAGGACTGCTTATGTCGGATGCACATAGTTACACACCCTACACATGGTTAGGCACATGTAGTGTAATGTTTGGCATCCCTTGTACTGTATGTGAGAGTCAGAGAGAGGTGTTATTCCCTGGGTCCCTCCCATGTCAGTGTATGTGCTATGCATTGCCTCTTTGCCAAGGCCAGGGCATACTGGGTATGCCTCCTTCTGCCTACTGGGCAAGCTCAGGTTGTTCCTCCTTCGAGTCCCTCTGTGCCTGTGCAGGCCTTGGCAATGGTGGGGGGCTGTGTGGCCCTGGCCCGTGCTGTTCCTGCTGCAGCTGTTTCCACAGGATCATATTGTGTAGCATGGCACATACAAGGACAATTTGGGTACATGTAGCTGGTGAGTAATGGAAGGCTCCACTGGATGTGTCCAGGCACCGGAACTGAGACTTGAGCATCCCAAACACATGCTCTATTATGATTCGTGTTTGTGCTTGTGCCTCATTACAGAGTTCTTGTTTGGGTGTGTGTGCATTTCTGATTGGTGTCATCAGCCACGGCTCCAGTGCGTATCCATCATCCCCCACTAGGTGACTGTGTGGGATGTATCCATTGGCAAATCTCTGGTACAGCTGTGTCAGATTACAGATGTGGGAATTGTGATAGCTTCCAGGGCAGCCAGCACATACATTCATTATTATGCCCTGGGCATCGCACAAGACCTCGCAGTTGATGGAGGGGAAGCCCTTGCGGTTGATGTAGACCATACCCTGCTCACTGGGTGGTGCTTTGATGCATATGTGCATGTAGTCTATTGCACCCACTACCTCAGGGTATTCTGCTATTTGGTGGAAGAGATGCATATTGCTGGCCAATGCCTCACAGGTTTTGGAGAAATATACGTGCTCACCGACATGTGCTGACATGGCATCCAGGAACTGGTGGAGTACCCTGGATGCTGATGCCTGTGAAATCCCCATTATATCCCCAGTTGGCCTTTGGAAGGAACCTGTAGCTAGTATTCTTAGGCCTACACATACCTTGGTATCTACTGGAATGGGTTCCCCTCTGTTAGTTCTATGTTTCAGGCGTGGCCGGCACGGCTCAACAATTTGCTGTAGGAGGTCGCTGTCCACCCTATAGCACTCCACTATCTCCAGTTCATCTAGCCCCTGGTAGGTTACCCTGGGTCTGTACACTCTTCTCCGTCTCCTCACTGTGGGTTGGTCGGCAGCATTCACATCCTGATCACCCTCAGCCTCTTCCACAAGTTGTATAATAGCTATTGCAGCCCCTATCATTTTGCTGTTGTGAGTGTTAAAAGTTCCCAGCTTGTTTACACAGATGGTGTAGAGTGTGGGAAAAAACAGAGGGGAAGGTCTTTGCTTAGTTTATAGTAGTGTTCTGGGCTGTGCTGGTTTGCTGCCTGTGTAATTGGCTGATTCTGATACATTTCACCTGCCAGCTAAGCTAGTTCTCCTTGATTACCTTCGTACTGCTGTTTTCTTTTCCCATTGCCTTCCTGTTTAAGCACGTGTGCGCTCAGCACAAACTGAGTGCTCAAATGTGCACACTGCTGGTATTTCCAGGTTTAACCTCTATTTTTCTTCCTGTAAAGTCCGATGCACGGCGCACACACCCACTTAGGGTTTGTAAAGAGTGCTAAGCAGGTTTAGACACACACCCTGGCTTAGCTATGGTAAGCTAGGAGCTAACCCAAGCCACAGGGCTCCAATCCGCTTACAGTATGCCTGACACCCTCCCATGATGTCACCTAACTCCTAGGCTTGCACCAGGCTGTTCCTACTCTTACACTGTTGGGATCTGACTCACATGCTGGGGAAAACTGGGATTCACTATTATTACCCTCATTTGCATAGGATTGCCTGCTAATGCATAGTTACATGTCTCACACTGAGCCTCCCCCCTTAGCAACCATTACTCACTGGCCAGATTGTCTTCTGCCTGCCATTGACTTGCATGGCAGAATACTGGTTTTAGTTAGAATGCTTATTTTAGGTGTTTTTTATTATTTCCCCCCAATCCCGTTTGCACGCCACTGCCCTACGCTTACACAGCTGATCGGCTAAAAAAAAATAAAAGTTGATTTTTTTTTATTTTTTGTTTGCAATGCCAATGGCCTTATTCTTGGCCATTGGCATGCTTCTTCAATGATATGCAGCCTTTATTTGGAGCTGTCACAGCTCCATTTTGGATGTTGCAGAAATGTACTCGGTTACTAACCGAGTACATTTCTGCAGATTGCACTAGTCCTGCACAGTTGGTTGCAAGCTTCCTGGATCACAAAATCACCTCATTTGCATGGATTTCTCCTGCAAATGGGGTGATTTGCATATAAGGGCTTAGTCCATGCAGGATTAGTGCAGGAGCTCTCGTGCATGCCCCTGCAGACTGTTTCTGGATCGCACGGCAGACATATTGCCTGCTAGAGCTCCTGCACTGATTCTGCATGGCATGCAGGGCATAGTGAATCCGGGGGAATGTAGTGTAATAAAAGAGGTATTCATAGATGTTTACTTCATAAACTCGAATCACAGTGGTTCAAGTGCTCATATGAGCGACTCGAAACCATGAAAGTGAAAACGACGACAGTCCTTAATTTTCGAAAAACAGCAAATCGAAAAGCAGATTCGCTGTTTTTCGAACATTAATGCCGAACAAAAAAAAACTAAGTGTAAAGCAGGGGGGCAAGCCCCTGGCACCCCCATGTAGGAGGGCTGCACCCCCACACCCCCCTACTTTATTATTCTCCAAGATCGCATTACAGTGGGGAAAGGAACCATTTCCCAATCCCCACTATAGCAATTTGCCCCAGAATGTCGAATGTGCAATAAGCGAATCTCACTGTGCATTCGCTCATTGCACATTCGAACCTTTTTCCATTCTGCGTTTGCAAACTTTGCAAACTGCCTTTCAGAAAATTGCTGTTCACCCTTGTGCAATACACACATGTAAAGGTAAACCTTTATATATATATATATATATATATATATATATATATATATATATATACATGTAAAGTGTCATTGTTTCCATACTTTTGTTAATACTGCAGCGTACCTTGGAAAACATACATGATATCTGAATGCTCACCCCTGAACAAAGATAAATGATGCTAAGAGTATGTATCTGGCTTGAATGGTTGCACACTTATTACAAGCTGCTTAGTAAACTATAAAATAATATTTACTGTGTTTATTGTGACATATAAGGATCCTTTAAAACACATAACATAATGAATGCTATTACTATAAATATTGACTTCTGCTATATACTTTTGTTGTCACTACTTCTTTAGTAACACTAAAAGTTCTAAATATGCATTTATACCTTGATTTTGTGAAATGGTCAAAGACACAACCATTATGTATGCAACAAAAATATTGTGCAACCTCTTCCACAGTCCAAAAGCATGACATTTAAGTGATGGGTATTTTACCATCCAGGAACTTGTAAAATGAAATTGGTACCAACTAAACAAGGCAAAGTATTGCATGACAATCTTGTAGGCATAGCCTGGTTAAAGTGTATCACTGTCTCCTTTGTGATCATGTTCTTTGCCAGTGTAGAACATATTTCCAGCAGTCAATCTATTATCAAACAGACTCGTTCTGTGTTAAAGGATTTATTGGTGTAACACTAGTGAAAGACTAGGCAAACACCTATGATAAAAACTCATCAACTGAAGGATGTATTACACCTGCAATATTTATTTATTTGACATTTGTTTACCAAGAAAAGTCCTTCTGGATCAAAAGAACCCATTTTCGGTGGTGGCCTGGGGAGAAAAGCTCCATACTTACATATAATTTTGTACATACATAATATTATGGGCCGGATTCACGATGACTTGCTCGGAGTCTAAGAGTAGAGTAAGACTCCATGCAGCCATCATGTCCGACGAGCGATCCAGGAACATAGAGGCGTGCAAGAGAGCTCCTAAAACGGCTCTTACACGGACAGGGCCGGGACATGCAAATTACCTCAATTTCAGCTGAAAGGCATGCAAATGAGGTAGATTTGCGATTCAGGAAACCCGAACCTGTCTGAGTAAAAGTAGTGTTATCTGCAAAAATGTACTCAGTTGACAACTGAGTACCATTTTGCAAATAGCAAAACGGAGCCATGACAGCTCCAAATAAAGGTTGCATCCAGTAGAGGAAGCATGTCAATGGCCAAATATATGGCCATTGGCAATGTTTCTTGATGCAAAATGAAAAAAAAAAATTTTTTTTGTCCGATTTTCCATGTTTAAGCGTAGCGCAGCGCGCTAAACGGGGTTGCGCCTAAAACCAGAAAATAAAATTAAAACCCACAAATGTGGATTTTATGGGTATTTGTAATGTACAATGCAAGGCAATGGCAGGCTGAAGACAACATGGCTACGGAGTAGGGGTTGCTAAGGGGGGAAACCCAGTCTAAGAGATGTAACCAAGCATTAGTAGGCAATCCTATGCAAATGAGGGTAAGGATAGTGAATCCCAAGTCTACATAGCAAATGAGCACAATCAGTGGAGTGCAAGACTAGGATAAGGGGAGTAACAGAGTAGGATATAGGTGACATCTTGAGGGGGGGTATGTATGACAGTAGCTAATCTCCTTGGAGCAGAGTGGCATGTGTTAGCTGTCAGTTGCTCATCACTGGAAGAGGTGTGTCAGTAGATATCCTAGCTAAAGTCAAGAAATAGAAGGTGCACACTGTGGGTATCACTAAAGTTTCTTGTAAAAATGCTTGCAACGTGTATGTGCGCTTGTGTGCACCTATAAACCCAAGTAAGACAGTGTGCGCGCGTGTAAGCAGAAGTTAACATGTAATGTTGTCTAAATCTGTGTTAGCACATTTGCACTTCTTTGAGCGCGTTTAAGCATGCGTAGGGCAGTTTAAAGTCTTGTAAGCTCCTTTGGCGTGGTGTCTGCAGGCTAGGCAGGAATTAGCTAGTGTAACTCCATCGAAGCCTGTGTGCGCCCGTGTTAGCGCGTGCGCGCGCGTCTGCACTAGTGTGCACAGCGCTGCCCCCCTGAGGAAATGGAAAGGGAAAAGGAAGCACAACAAACAGTAGGAAGTTAACCAGGGAGAGTCAGCAGAGCTAGCAGGTGGAAATAATCAGAATCAGGCAATTACACAGGCAGTAAACCAGCCCAGCACTTAAAACTCTGCAAACAACTTTTCACCATGTATTCCTCAGAAACACTGCAGCACTGCAGTAAGCTAAGAGAAGTGAATACTGAAAAGGCTTAACTTAGACAAAGAAATGTTAGGGGCTGCCATTGCTGTCATAAACCGACATATGCAACATGAAAACATATGCAAACATGAAATGTAATCGAGCGTGTGTTTGGGCTGCTCAAGTCAAGGTTCCAGTGCCTGGACACATCTGGTGGAGCCTTGCAGTACTCACCAACTACATGTACCCAAATTGCCATGGTATGTGCTATGCTACATAATATGATCATGCGAAAACAGCTGCAGCAGGACCAGCATAGGCCTGGCCCAAACAGCCCCCCACCATTGCCAAGGTCATCACAGGCAGAGCGTGACTCGGAGGAGGAACAACCTGAGCCTGCCCGAGTAGGCAGAAGGAGGTGTGCCCAGTATGCTTTGGCCTTGGCAAAGAGGCAGCGCATAGCACATACACTGGCTCAGTAGGAACCTTGGAAATGATACCTCTCTCTGACCCACATATATACTAAAAGGGATGCCTAAGTTGACACTACCTGCTTCAAACATGTACAGGGAGTGTAGTATGTGCATCCAACATAGGCAGCCCTGCAGCACCACCTGAGGCATGATTGCCATGTGTCAAGCAATTTAAGGTAGTGCTAAACAGCATTTACCACCATGTAGTATATGCAAACAGAATCGCACACACCAACTAGTACAACTGTGGTCAATGTCAAGTAATATTGGACAATGTCCAGCAAAGTTGGTGAATATACAGTAATGTCGGACAAGCCTGGTCTAAGTAAGGCATAGCAGAACAGAAGCCAACATGCTTATATTTGCTTAACTGGCCCTTAAGCAGTCTGGTCTGCTCAGTATGGAAATATAAAGCAGTGATGGGCCTCGAACCCAGGATACTGTGCACCATAGTTAAAGTACTGAACCACTAAACCATGACAGCATTGCACTGTTCAGCCAGTATGAAGGAATATTGATAAGTCTATGCAAACTATCTCATGGAAACCCTGCAGGCACAGCATAATCCCTGTTGAGTTATGACACAAAGGTGAGTCCTGCAGTAAGAACAGAACTTGACTTCCAACACACACAGTATATATGTTAATATTGGTCATGTTCACACACATCCACAAATGTAGTGGACTTCAGATCGCAACATACTGAAAGGTCATACTGGGCATGCTCACACACTTGAATAAATGAGACATATGTCAGGCAACAAAACATGGAAAGCCTGAACTGGGCATGCTCACACACTTAGGCCATGTCTGACTACAGCAGTGGGCCACACATATCTGGCAGTTGCATGTGTTAACCCAGGAACCTCTCACTATCCAGCAATCCACCCTGTGCACACAGTTACATGACAACAGACACTTATATAATATTAGTGGAACCCTGTCATGATCAACCATGTTCCGCAGATACCTAAGTTGTTCATAGAAACTGGGAAAGCAAAGATGATAAAGACCTGCAAACAGTATCAGCAATAAATATTGTGCATCCCGAGCAGAAACATAGGTTCAGAGGTCGATACTAGACTATCTTCCCTAGGGTATGTACAAGCCTAGCCAGAGTGTGTTTGGCTTTTGCAGCCCTGTCAGATTACTACACTGTGCCAGTGAATAGTAGGTCACACAAGATAGCCCATGTACGTTTAGGCTAGTGTGCCTCTGTCTAGCAGGGTACAGAAGATATCCCATGGGTAAACATACTATCACCCATACAGCCATCAAGATGTCCCCTGTAGGTGGTTAGTGGGTGGCTCTGCCTATGTGAAACTGTGATCACAATCTGGAGTGAGTGGAGACCCTGGGATAAGAATCTGTCCCTCCAGCATGTCCTATTAACATCTGTGCTGAGGTATATGTCCCTGGAGTGTGTAGCTACAAGGGAGTTGGATTTCCTGAAGTGGAGCATGTCCATTAATTCTGGGTTGGGTATTACTGCAAACAACAGGCACACATCATATCCGAGTAGGTGGTAAGCGACTGAATAGTGCTGGAGTTACTGCATCTGAACTGTGCAGGTCATCCGTGTGAGTCCCTACATCTGCTTGGTGCGGAACTTATAGGTTCATAGGTTCATAGGTAGATACTAGGCTATCTGCCCTAGGGCATTTATAAGCCTAGCCAGAGTGTATTTGGCTTCCACCTCCCTATTAGATTAGTCTACTGTGCCTCTGTAAATTAGGTCACAGAAGGTACCCTTTAAGATTAGTTTGCTGTGCCTCTGTCTAGCAGGGACACAGAAGAGATCCCAGGGGTGAATTTGCGATTCCCCATCCACGTGTTCAGATTTGGCTTGAAGAGGGTCAACGAGGGGCTATGTCTAATATGAATTGGGATTCTATTCCAGAGTGAGGGGAGCCTCTGGGAAATGAATCTGTCCCTCCAGCATGTCCTTTTTATTCTTGTGCTGAGGTTTAAGTCCCAGGAGTGTGTACCTCTAAAGGACTTGAATTTTTGAGGTGGAGCATGTCCATTAATTCTGGGTTTGACATGGCTTTGTATGTCAGGCATAGATCACCTCTGAGTAGGCGGTAAGCAACTGAGTAGAGATGGAGTTTCTTTAGTTGAGCTGCATACGACATCTGTTTGTAGCCCATGATCCTCTTGGAGAGGTACTTTTGGGTCTCTCCAGTTGCTGCAGGTGTCGGGTAAGGTACATCCCAAAAGGGCCATTGTACTCAAGTATGGGGCTGATGAGTGACGAGTAGAGGGGCACAGTGACCTCTCTTGATCTAGATGTGAACCCTTTCGTGATAAGGTGGCATATATAGAAGGTCTTTGTAACTACTTTGGCAATGTGATTATCAAAGGAGAGATTACTATCTACATTGGTCCCCAAATCTCAAATTACTACTTCTGTACTTAATGGATTACCACCTATGTGGTAATTTGTGTGCACCTTGTTTTCCCAAAGGGGATGACTATGCACTTTTTAGCATGTAGCTCAAACCCGTGGCTCTGGCACCAAACATCCATCTCTGTGAGACCCTTCTGGAGGATGCTTGTGTCAGCTGGAGAGTCGATTATGGCCCCTAGTTTGCAGTCATCTGCAAACTTTGTCAGCCATAATCCCTCCATGTTAGCCTGAACCTCAGAGAAGTATATACCGAACAAGAGAGATCCCAGAACTGAGCCCTGTGGGACGCCACTTGTAACTGGTTTGGATTCGGACATGGCACCTGCAATTCTGACCATGAGCCAGTTTGCAACCCATCTTGTGATATAGGGGTTGATATTTAAGCTGGTAAGCTTATTTATGATGCTGGAGTGGGGTATTGTGTCGAAGGCTTTTGCGATGTCCAGGTAGGATGTGTGAACTACCTTGCCCTCATCTATAGCTTTATTAACTGTTTCAAAGAAATCAACTAGGTTTAAGAGGCAAGATCTGCCCTTAACAAAGCCGAATTGGGTAGGGTCCAGTGTCTGGAGGCTCCCAATGTCTTTGTTTATGAGTTCGATGATAATACGCTGCATAGCTGTACAGACCAGACTAGTCAGGCTTATGGGACGATAGTTCCCAGGGTCCATTGTGGCATCGCCTTTGTGGAGTGGAACCACTGTAGCTGTACACCATTATTTGGGTACATATCCTGTAGTAAGGCTAAGTTTGAACAGTGACTTAATGTGAGGATTCAGTTCTTCTTTGAGCTTGTGTATGACACAGCCTGAGACATCGTCTGATCCCATAGCTGCTGTGTTTTTTGCTTTGGAGAGGGCAGCTTTCACCTGTGCATCTGTGATGTCAGGGAGGTTACATTCAGTTGGGATAGGCATTTGTTCCTTTTGGGGATGAAGGGGGGGAGAGGTTTGTGCTGAATCTGTCTGCCAGGATGTTGGCTATGTCTGTAGGTTCGGTATATTTTGGACCATTATGCAACAATTCAGAGCATATCTGGGAGTTTCCACCCATATTATGGACATAACTAAAGAAGGGCTTGTGATTATCTTTAGTGTCTAGGGCAATTTCCCTTTTGAAACTGGCCTTTGATGATTTTATGAGCTATTGAGGTTTCTTGATAATACTGATCAGAGATGCCTTCCATTTTTGGGATTTTGCTCTGTCATGTAGTAGCTTCCTCCTTCTGTTGTATAGCTTATTTATGGCTGGGGTCCACCAAACAGGTCTCCTGTTTTTGGAGGAGTGAGTCTTCATTTTATTTGGGATAGCACGATCCATGCATTCCTGCAGGTGTTCATAGAATGCATTTGTAAAGGATTCTGCGGATTAGCCTGTATTATCCTCTGGTCCGTGGGCTTTGAAGGATTCCACCTCAGTCTTGAGAAGTGCAAAGTTGGCTTTTGAGAAATTCTTTACAGTGATTTCCTTGACTGGGGGTGGGGATGGGATATGGATGTCCATGGAAATCTGTTAATGGTCTGATCTTACCAATGAGGGGTTTACCTCTGGTGTGGAACATAGAGTCCCCATGTTGGTGATGACCAGGTCCAATATGTTGTTCCCTCTTGTGGGAGTGGTGACCAGTTGTTCCATTGCATTACAGTTTATAATTTCAAGGAACTGTTGGGCGAGTGTGTTTGGGCATGAGTAGTTGTCGCAGTCAATGTTTGGGTAGTTGAAGTCACCCAATAACATAGTTTTAGGAGAGACCTTGATATTTTCCAGTGTTCTCAGGAATGCCAAGTGGGGTTCCTGTAATAGGGAGGGTGTTCTGTAGCAGGCTACAAACTGAAAGGCAGTTTGGCTCACTGTTAGTTGCACATGGATGGGTTCCGTTGCTTCGTGCAGTGCCACTAACCTGGAGGTGTAGGTATCTTTGATGAATATAGATACTACCCTTCCTTTTGTTCTTTGGTCCGAGTTTTGTGTCTGAAACGTATGGTATGAGTTATAACCTGGTAGTGCTGGGGTGATCTCAGGAGCCTTGAACCAGGTTTCTGTTACTGCACAGACATCGATATTCTCCATACTGAGGAGAGCCTCAAGTGCGTGCATCTTGAGGTTTAGACTTCTGGCATTGAGTAGCATTACCTTTAGATTTTGTATCCTTGGGTTGTCTATGGAGGTGGGTTTAATTTGGTCACTAGATGGAGTCAAAGATACAATATAGACCCCCTTTTTTAAAGTATTATATTATACAAACATAATATTTTATATGTTTTTGGTACTATTTCTAATCAATTTTTTAACATGAAGTTTTTTATTTCAGTATATGGACTGTATAATATTATTTTTATTCTAAACATTTTAAGTATATAGGTTTTTAAATACTATGAAATAAATGTATGTTTTTAAACTTTATATTCAAGCTCAAGGTTTTAAGGATTCAATCAGATTTAATTATATTAATTATTCAATCAATCAATATTTGCTCTGGTGTATAAAAGCAGTACTGATTACATTTGAATGTATTTTCTGATGAAGAAGCTCGAAAACGTATGTCCTTTTGGTGAAAGCGTTATTAAACCTTTGGTACATTACAAGTGATTCCGGTGTTGTGATTCTGCATTACTAGTGGATTATTACTTCACAAATTTATTTGCTGCTCTCATACCCTTATTTGGAACTGTCAGAGTGAACATTTTTTGTGGTTTTTGTTACGAGATTTTCACTCATTTCCATCAGCATTTTGGTTTTGGTTCAGTTTTTGATGGCGGAGGCTCCAGGGGCAGAGAACAGCAACGAGACTACTATGGTTGAGAAAGGAGAATTACGCAAGGTCATTGGTCAATTGTCCCAACTTGTGGAACTTTTAACTCCCGTTTGTTCCACCTTAACTGTTTTGGTTAACGAATGTCTCAATACTTCCGTTCAACGTAAAACCACTACAGGAGCGGTTCCTGTTAGTTTACCTACTTCCAAAGCACTTCCTGGTTCGGATTCTGCTCGCAATGGTGACCGTTTTCTTCAAACTGTTTTGGATAACAATATCCAACCAGCAGGAACCACAGATGTGTTAAATATAGATGATTACGACGAGTTTCCTAGACTATTACGCACCGGAGCTTCGGAAGGTGTCAATAACACTCATGGACATTGTTTACCTGCTGCTGAACCAAGAAGTCAACGAGAAATGCGTTTTACACGCAAACAAGGTGACTCTAGTACTGCAAATGTTCCCTTTGATTTACAAGGGTTTCTTAACAAAAAATTCAGTATGCAACTAGCTAACAGTGAATTACATGATTCTAATTCTGCTTCAGTGTCTTACAAAGAGAACTTAGATATTTTATATTTTTATGTGGACAAGTATGAGAGATTGGGGTGTGATTCCACCTATTTACAGGAATGTATCAATAAAGGGATTGTACCCAAAGGCTTACGGGTGTGCAAGTATCCAAATAGAGTAGAAGAAAATTCTGTTTTTCACCAAGAATTAATTCAAATTTTTGATAACTGTGGATTAGAAATTGCTAAGGCCATTATTTCAGAAAATGACAGGGTTAGGGAACATTTAGTTAGTAAAATAACACAAGTGAATACTAAAATTACTAGTGATTTATTGTACAATGTGGAAACAGAGAGGGTGATTTATAACAGCATTTTCACTAATATTGAGAAAGAGTGTATTAAAAATATGAAAAGAAAGGTCTCCAAAATGGAGAGGGACATTCAAGCTTATCAGTCAGGGAATGCATATCCCAAACCCAAGCCACATAATTCATTTAAAGGTGAGGTGGTGGCTAATTCTGATTTAATTAACAACAATGGTGATATCATTTCTAACCACAGTCAGGTTGGTATACAAGATATGGATTACCCTTTAGAATATGTTCCCCCACCACGCAGGTCGAACAGGATACGGAATCGACCACCAGTATATTACAACAAACCCTATTACCCCCCCAGGAACAACTACAGGAATTGACACAAGGGGGAGATATTATACAACAGAGTTCATATATTTTTGAGTTTAAACAATACAAACTTTTTAATTACAGTTCCTTGGATATTACTACTGAACTTTTTGAGTTATTCATAAAAGGTTTTAAGTTTATTCCCCTTAGGAAGACAAACATTCCCAGAGCTATTGTGGATCTCAAAATGTTCTTAAGAAAACAAAATTTAAGTATTATGTTTGGTAATCAAATTTCTAATTCCACCAACACAAATCAGGAGGCACAGCTAAAGAAAAGAAGCATTTTCAATCCCCCCTTACATCCTCAATTAAAGAATTTAGAACGCGTAATGGAGAGAGAAATTAGAAATACAGTAGGCTCCCACTATGTTTTTTCAAATCTAACCAAAAAAGAACAGGAGCTTTTATTATTCTTGAAGAACAACAGAAATATTAGAATTATGCAACCAGACAAGGGGGGGGGTGCTGTAGTGATGGATGCCATATTATACGAATCCAAAATGAAACAGTGTTTACATGATGCTTCCCACTACTCCAAAGCCTCCCTAAATGAAATCAACATATCCAAAAGTAAAATTTATATCATACTCAACGATTTACTTTTGGAGGGTAGCATCAATTTGGATACCTTCAATTACCTCCACAATCAAAACCCAAGGGTACCTTCAGTTTTTGGGATACCCAAGGTCCACAAGGACCCTTGTGATCCCCCATTGCGATTGATTGTGGCATCCGAGGGCTCCATCACCACTCCCTTAGCTAAGTACGTGGATGTAAAACTGAAG
Organism: Protopterus annectens; assembly: GCF_019279795.1. Classification (NCBI taxonomy): domain Eukaryota; kingdom Metazoa; phylum Chordata; order Ceratodontiformes; family Protopteridae; genus Protopterus; species Protopterus annectens. The sequence continues at coordinate 1,273,676,141 of NC_056731.1, read as the reverse complement.
AGTTTATCCAACAAGGGTGCTACTGTTCTCAAAGATTCTTGGGACTTTTTGAGACAGATTACGTCTAACTTATTTTCTAAAGATATTATTTTTATTACTTTGGATATTGTTGATCTTTTTGGTAGTATACCTCACGATACGGGGTTAGCATGGCTTGAAGAATGTATGTTGCATCAAGGAGAGCTCAATGATGACTCATTTAGGACTTGCCTGGTTCTTATGGAAACTGTGTTAAGAAATAATTTTATGTTTTTCCAGGGGGAATTTTACAGGCAAGAAAAAGGAGTAGCAATGGGGGCCAAATGCTCCCCAACATACGCTAACATTGTTTTATCTTGGTGGGAAATACAATACATTATTTCCAGTGAATTTAGCAATTCTTGGGTCTTATACAAGCGCTTTCTTGACGATATTATTATTTTTTGGATAGATACCCTTGAAAGGTTTTATCAATTTTTGGAATATATAAAAAAAGAGTACCAATTTTTTGGATTTCACATATACCATTAGTTATGATGAATGTAATTATTTGGATGTATTATTAAAGAAGGGGGATAATCATTTTATTTCTAAGGTATACAGAAAACCGACATTTTCAAATTCCTACCTTCATTTTTCCAGTGGTCATCCATTTGGTCAAAAGAAAAATATTCTAAAGGGCCAATTAATTAGATCTAGTAGGATGACTTCTGATGATGTGGATTTTTTGATGGACAGCAAGTTCATTATTGATATGTTCAAAGAAAGGGGATACCCGTCCTTTTTATGTGATGAAGTATATGAAATAGTGTTAGAAGGTAGGAAGAATAGATTTTCCCCCATTCTAGGGTGTTATGAATCTAATGTTAATAATACACCTATGTTAACAGGTGCAAATAATGAATCAACTTCATCTAACACAGTCAATAATTATTCCTCAGCATACATTATGGATTATACTGGGGATTCCTTTATTCTCAAAAGAGTCTTAAACAAGGAATGGGAAAGGTTCCAGGATATTACAGATTTAGATTGTGTGAAGAATGAACCTATTAAATTTGTATACAGAAGGGATACGAATTTAAAAAATATTTTCGAATATGGTGGAGCAGGCACTGTGAACTTCCAAAACCATAAAAAGGGAACCTTCAAGTGTGGTTCTTGTTCACAGTGCCAATACATTCAAACCGGCTCATTATTAATTATTCCTGATCGTAACAAAACTATCACGAGCAATGCTTTTGCCAATTGTAATACACAAGGAGTTGTGTACATTGCCACATGCCACTCCTGTTCTTCCTTCTATGTTGGAAAAACAGAGCGAAAATTAAAATCCAGAATCTATGAACATATTTATGAAATTAGAAAAGGGAACATCAATAATGCTTTATTCCGACATTCACAAAAATGTATTAATTCAACCTTTCATTTCTTTGTACTTGAAATAGTACCTAAAGAAATCAGGGGTGGCATGTGGGAAACCAAATTAGAGTACAGGGAACTATATTGGCAGATAGTTCTGGATGCTACCAGGGAGCCTGGTTTAAATGATGTGCTCTCAATAGTACCTGTTCTGAAATTGAGAGCAGCAAAACTATAATTCCTAATTTGGTCACTAGATGGAGTCAAAGATACAATATAGACCCCCTTTTTTAAAGTATTATATTATACAAACATAATATTTTATATGTTTTTGGTACGATTTCTAATCAATTTTTTAACATGAAGTTTTTTATTTCAGTATATGGACTGTATAATATTATTTTTATTCTAAACATTTTAAGTATATAGGTTTTTAAATACTATGAAATAAATGTATGTTTTTAAACTTTATATTCAAGCTCAAGGTTTTAAGGATTCAATCAGATTTAATTATATTAATTATTCAATCAATCAATATTTGCTCTGGTGTATAAAAGCAGTACTGATTACATTTGAATGTATTTTCTGATGAAGAAGCTCGAAAACGTATGTCCTTTTGGTGAAAGCGTTATTAAACCTTTGGTACATTACAAGTGATTCCGGTGTTGTGATTCTGCATTACTAGTGGATTATTACTTCACAAATTTATTTGCTGCTCTCATACCCTTATTTGGAACTGTCAGAGTGAATATTTTTTGTGGTTTTTGTTATGAGATTTTCACTCATTTCCATCAGCATTTTGGAGGTGGGTTTGTCCTTTGAGCCTCACCTAAAAAATGCACTATGGGGGTGGCAAGAGGCATGGCCAGTATACGAAAGCCTAAGGGTGACAGGTGCAAGCCATCCCTAGTGAAGCAAAGTGGCTTGTCGGGCATGTCATCCCAGGCTGACAGACACTGGATCCCCATTGAATGACACCAATACTTTAGACAATTGTTGAAACTGATCATTTTGTCTTTATACTCTGGCATCATTCTTGGTGAGGGCAAGATGCTACTCAAGATCAGGGTCATACCAGCCTGGGCTACATGATCAGAGAGCTCCTCTATGTCTCTTTTCTTGTAGTCCAGGGAGGTACGTCTCATGTCATTCACACCTGCATGGACAATGACGGAGTCATACTTGTACTTGCTTTGGAGTGACCTGAGTGCTTGCGTTATGTGGTGGATCCTGGCACATGACAGGCAGCTTACAGTGACCTTCTCCTTGTTCAGTCAGTTGAGCAGGACGTCAGTGTGCCAGACAATAGAGTCCCCTATAACAAGTGTATTTGGTGTGTTGTTTGGCCTTAAGGGCTGTGACTGTGAGGCACACTGATTTTGTGAGATATGTGATTCATGGGTATTGTTGAGGGGTGGCTGTTGCTTGGGTATCTGTGGTCAGTACAGTTGCTGCAGGTGTTGGGTAAGGTACACCCCAAAGGTGGCATTGTAACCAAGCACGGTTGTTATTAGTATAGGGTATAGGGGCACAATGACATCACTCGATCTAGATGTGAAATCATATGGGATAAGGTTGCTTATATAGAAGGTCTGTCCAACCACTGTGGCAACGTGAATGTCAAAGGCGACAGTACAAACAAGTCATGTCCCCAATCACCTAACAACACCTACTGTATGTAATGGAGTACTACCTATGTGTTAATGTGTGGGCATGTTGTTATTCCCAAAGGGGATGACTATGCAACTAATGGCATTTAGCTGTAGGCCATGGCTCAGGCACCAGTCATCCATCTCTGTGAGACCCTGTTGGAGTATGCATGTGGCAGCTGGAGAGGTGATTATGGCACCCAGTTTGCAGTCAAGTGCGAACAAGGTCAGCCATATTCCCCCTGTGGTAGCCTGTACATCAGACAAATATATACTGAACAAGAGAGGTCCCAGGACCGAGCCGTGTAGGTTGCCACGTGTAACTGGTGTATAGTCAGACATGGCACCTGCAATTCTGACTGTGTGGGTGCTATCCCTGATCCAGGTAGCAATCCATCATGTGAAATATGTGTCCATATCGATGCTGGTGAGCCTATGCATAATGGCCCAGTGGGTTATTGTGTGGAAGGGTTTAGCAAGCTTCAGGTAGGCTGCGTGTACAACTGTCCCTATGTCGATGGACCTGTTAACTGTCTAAAGAATACAAACATGTTCAAGAGGCAAGATCTGCCCACAACAATGCTGAAATGTGTAGGACACAGTGTCTGTAGGTTTCTGATGTCTATGTTTAAGGGTCCCATGACAATATGCTCCATAGCTTTGCATAACAGGATAGTCAGGCTTATAAGGCAATATTGTCTGTGGTCCATTCTGGCACCAACTATGTGGAGTGGGACCACTGTCGCTGTACGCCATTCCGTGGGTACATATCCTGTAGTAACTCCGATATTGCACAGTGATGTAATGTGAGGGTTAAGTCTGTCATGAAGCTCGTGTAAGATGCAGGCCGGGACACCAACTGGTCCCATTGATGCTGTAATGTATGCTTTGGGGAGGGCAGCACTCACCTGTTACTGTGTGGTGTCAGGGAGGTTACACTCTGTTGGGATGGATAGTTGCTCCCTAGGGGGGATGGGGGGAGATATCTGCACTGAACCTGTTTGCCAGGATGTTGGCTATGCCAGTGGTTTCAGGGTAAGTGTAGTCAGTATGCAGTAACTCACAGCATATCAGTGAGTGTCCACCCAGGTTCCTGACATAACTGACGAAGGCCTTGTGATAGTCCTACGTGTCTGGTGCAATTGTCCATGAGAAGAAGACCTTAGATAAGTACATGAGTGATCATAGCTGTCTGCTAGTACAGATCACAGATGCTTTCCCCATCTGGGATTGTGCTCTATCATGTAGTAGCTTCCTCCTGACATTGTACAGCTTATTAATGGCTAGTGTCTACCAGACAGGTCCCCTGCCATTGGAGGAGTGAGTCTTGTTGTTATTTCGGGTAGCACAATCCATGCAGTCCACTAGGAGTCCATAGAATGTGTATGTAAAGGATTCAGCAGTCGGAGCTGTATTTGACACTGTCTCATGGTCTCTGAAGGATACCACCTTGCTTTGGTGAAGTGAGACGTTGGCTCATCAGATGTTCACCAAGATTACCCAGGATGGGTGTGTGGAGTGTATATGTATGTCCAGTGAGATAGATGTATGTTCCGACCTTACCAATGAGGGCTATATTGCTGGTGTGGAACATAGAGTCCCCATGTTGGTGATGATCAGGTCCAATATGTATTCCCCCTTGTGGCTGTGGTGACTGGTTGTGCCATAGCATATGAATTTACAAATTGTAGCGACTGTAGGGCGAGGTTGTTGCGGCTTGAGTAGTATCCCCAGTCAATATTCGTGTATCTGATGTCACCCAATATAATGGTGTTTGTGGATACCATCATATCCTCCACTGTTCCCAGGAAAGTCAAGTGTGGTTCCTGAGTAGGGGAGGGTGGTCTGTAGTAGGCAACAAACTGAAAGGCAGTTTCGCACAATGGTAGTTGTATATGCATGGTCTGTGATGCTTAGTGCAGTGCCACTAACCCAGAGGTGTGTGTATCTGTGATGTATATGGATACACCCCCTAGTTGTGTTGTCCGTTCCAAGTCCTGTGGTCATAAAGCATGGTATGAAACATAACCTGGTAGTGCTGGTGTGCATATGTGACCCTGAACTAGGCGTCTGTTAGTGCACATATATTGCTATGCCCTATACTGAGGGGAGTCCTGAGTGGCCGCAATATGAGGGTAACACATCTGGTGTTGAGCAGCATTACCCTTAGTGTTATTTAACCTGTAATGTCTATGTAGGTGGGTTTGTCTTTTGAGCCCTGCTCAACAAATGCACTATGGTGGTAGCAAGAGCCTTAGCCAGCATTCAAAGGTCCAAGGCTAACAAGTGCAAGCTGTCCATAGTGAAGCTACGTGGCATGTTGAGCATGTCACCACAGGCTGACAGACACTGTATCCCCTATGAATGACACCAATCTGTTAGCCAAGTGTTAAACGTGATATGTTTGTCTGCATACTGTGACATCATACTTGGTGGGTGTAAGATGCTAGACAAGGTCAGGGTCATACTGGCCTGGGCTACATGATGACACTGTTCCTCCATATACCATGTCATGTGGTCCAGGGAGTAACGTCTGAGGTTTTACACACCAGCATGGACAATGATGGTGCCAGTCCTGTACTTGCTTTGTAGTGACCTGACTGCATGTGTTATGTGGCAGATCCTGGCACACGACAGACAGCAGAAAGGGACTATTCCCTTGTATGGACCGGTGAGTGGTACGTCAGTGTGTCTGACAATAAGTGTCACCTATCACAAGTGTATTATGTGTGTTGTTTAGCCCGAAGGCACATGACTGTGTGGCACACTGACATTGTGAACTATGTGAGATGTGGGTATTGTAGTGGGGTAGCAGTTGTGTGTGTGCCTGCTGTGGAGGTCACTGCTGCTTAGGCAGAGTTCATTTACAGCATTTGAGTATGTGTATGTGTGATAATGTGGTTTGAGTGCTGTCGCCAGAGGATATGTGAGACTGATATGTGGTGTGTGTGGTTATCTTCACCACCTGATAGACTATGCCAGTCATGGGTCGAGAGAGTTCAGCACCCTGTATGTCTCTATAGGTGCATCTCACACATATATCTGGGTTTGTTGTGAGGAGGAGAGTGTTGTCTGTGTACATGAGGCAGATGTGACATTGTGTCTACATCACAATATTCACCAGCTGGACTGGAGAGTGCACACAAAGCCGACCCCTGGACATGCCGGGATATCATCATGACATACTCTGTAGCCAGATGACAAAGGATCAGTAGGGTGTTAAGTGTGTAAAGGAGTATAACAGGGATTAGTGCTCAGGTTTGTTGGTGTTCTGTAAAGAGTAGCTGAGAAGGAGTCCAGACTGAATCATGACACCTCCGACAGCTATGTCATATATAGCAATGTACACACATATATGTCATGAGTCAGGGCCAACTGTACCTGACTGACAATGCCGACATCCTGACAGACAGGCCCATATATACATACCCACCTCCCACTGATGATAGTCCATATCATCATACCAGGAGATATCACATGTAGAATGGATGAACAGCTACCCCCAATGCTAAAAGCATGGCATCAAGTGGACTACATTGATTCCCAATATGTGTCATGCATAAACTACAGAACAAACAGATCCTGCACCTGAACAGTCAGTTGAACCTCCCCCCCTACACAGGATGTGGAACCATTGAATGTGTTACAGCAACATATGGCACTCCACACAAGTGTTGGTGCACAACACACCATGGGAAGTACAGTCCAGTATGCCTATGAAGTATGATCTGCAAGGCCATGGAGTCCATCATGGTTGAAGTCATAAACTGAGCTATTGGAAGATGACATACACACAACCCTACTAACCGTGGTATGTTCATGTGCGGATCATGGTTCCCAAACATGCTAGACTATTTGCAAGGCAGCCACACAGGAAATACATCACTGAACACAGCTACATATGTCTCACATACACTTTGAATAGCCCTTTATCAACATCCCAGACACATGTAGTACCCACAAAACCAACAAGCTGTGCATAAATATGTGTTGACATATGAAGGAATGTCGATGTGTCCACAGATAGATCACACAAGGTAAGGATTATGAGTTCCTTTTCCAGCTGTTGACACCTGACGACCCACGTGAACCATTCCTGGAATGGCATAAAACAAAGTGTACACACATTACCATGTCCAGTCTGATGATGTCACCACCCTAAAAATACAGACAGAGAAGAGAAATCACCCAGTAAAGCAAATAGTGCTCTATGCTAATGCGTCTTTCTCCAGTATCATAACCTAGTTAGGTAGGTGTTTGAATCCTGCAAATGCTGACTGTGTCTGTGTGTGTGGGGGAATGTGTGTGCAATTCTCCTTGAAAGGAGTGCCCTTTTTGAAGACTGGGAAAACACACTAAAGATGTACATTCCTCTTTGGAAAGACTGATGATGTCACCACCCTAGAAATACAGACAGAGAAGAGAAACCACCCAGTAAAGCAAATAGCACACTGTGTTAATGTGTCTCTCTCTAGTATCATAATCTGGTTAAGTAGGGGTTTGAATCTTGCAAACGCTGACTGTGTCTGTGTGTGAGGGGTGTGTGTATGTGTATGCAATTCTCCTTGAAAGGAGTGGCCTTTATGAAGACTGGGAAAACACACTAAAGATGTACATTCCTCTTTGGAAAGACAGAGAAGGGAAACCACCCAGTAAAGCAAATAGCACGCTGTGCTAATGCGTCTCTCTCTAGTATCATAGCATAGTTAGGTAGGGGTTTGAATCCTGCAAGTGCTGACTGTGTGTGTGTCACTCTTGGTCAATGCGGTATGGGTCTTGCTTTTACTATGTTATGGCATATTATGATTACAACAGTAAGTGCATTGCACACATTAGGTATATGCATTGCAAATATATATGTGTACATGTTCCCTTAATCAGTACATAGGTGTGAAGCCTGCATACTACATGAATACATTTGTTGCCATTGACAGGTTGGGCCGCAGCTTCTCAGATCGTAGGTCACATATGCATGTATGTGACAGGCTCATCCACTGTCGTGATCCGTGGCCAAGGTCATCTGTGCCGCACACACCCATGACAGTTACTTTACAGTAGTATGAGTGAGGGTATATGCCTGGGGTATATGTCAGGCATGTTCATACACAACAAAGACTGCCAATAATGGACAGTCTTTATAGGTGTACAACCGCCTTGTGGATATGCATCCAGGCCTCCAATGTCTCATGTGACACACCTTGGGACTCCACAATACCTATGGATATGTGGATACCAAGGGACACATGACATAACATGAGGCTGTATGTACACATTGGTATCCAACATACATGTTGAGGGCTACCACCTATGTGGTACTGATGGGATAGTAAGTATATGACATGTGGATGACTATGCCATAGTCGGCTTACTGCTATACAGCATGTATCACATGGCAGGCATCTGTCTGTATGATACCCTTGTGTAGGATATGTATCCAGGGAATGGATTGTAGGCCACTGCATGCATTACCAGATGTGGATGGACACATTCCCAGTGGGTTTGCATGTACCTAAGGGGGCTATATGCCAAACAGGTGTGGACACAGGAATGGGTGGTGGTAATTACCACTGGTTAGTGTTATAATGTAGCACTGGAAGGATACAACTGTTACTGAGTTCCCTACGACTGTGTGTCTTCTGTCAGGACATCATATAATGATTGCTTATAGTCATGCTGTTGAGGTTATGTATACTACCAGACCGCAAATCATTGACATATACTAACAGTATCACTCACAGCATGGTGTCTACCCATGTCATACACACGTCTACCCATGTTAGTACATAACTGTAGTAGAATACATACTGGCCATTGAAAGATACTATGACATGTTAACAATGTGTACAACAGGGTATGCCACATGTCCCATGTGTCCACTATGCACGTACATACAGACAGTGCACACCCACCATGTTCACAGATGTACACTTGCTAATCTGTACTGCACACATCACACATATACTGTCCACTCACTAACACATGCTGGCAACACATTACACGTCAGCCAAGTGGCACATGGGTGGACAATACATAGTCAGACCTAACAGTGGTGTAAACAATGCTACATTGAAAATCAGAGCTTTGATGAATAATGTCTGCTGAGATATACCTACAAGGATGTCATTACACTTTCCTGTTGACAACTTGCTAATATTGCTACACTGCTATAGTGTCACCCTGTGCATCAGCACCATGTTAGCCTGTTCCTCCATCAATGTTACAGATGACAGGAGGCAACACAGGTATCATCATATGCACAGGGTGTTTTGTTGTTTGCCAGAGCCTGACATTGACCCATCCAATCGACATGTGTGTGTGTGTGTGTGTGTGTGTGTGTGTGTGTGTGTGTGTGTGTGTGTGTGTGAGGGACAACAGTAGAGCATGAGCCAATGTTGATGTAATGTGTGTGTGTATGTGTGAGCCCTAGTTGTTTGGTTAATGTGTGTGTGTCTGCATGCACACAGCTCCACCATGTGGCTGCCATATACAGTAGTTTGTGGGACAGCCACAGACTGTACCTGCTAGGCTGTACAGATCACTGTCTCCGACCACGGACACAGTACCTGTGCCTGGCAGAGGTGCTACGGACAGTATCGGGTACCAACCCTGACTGGGTACTGTCCTCAGAAGCAGAGGTGGGACGACTGGACCCATGTCCCTGCTGGGAATGGCCAGAGCCATGTGCATGTGGTCTACTGGGACGGTCAATGGACAGGCCAGCCCCAGCATTGCTGTGGCTGGTACTGCCACTACGGGAGCGGCTGTGAACTGGGGGCCATCTGCGACCATTGCCAGCTGTTGCTGGCATGCATCCGCGTCGACGTCGCAACCGTCCAGCACGGTCCTGGCTCATGGATGACATATTGTGGAGGGCATCTAATGTCTCCCCCCAACATCTATCAATGACCTCGGTGTAAGTCTGGATGGCACCGGCAAGGTCACGGATGCTGTCATTGATAGCGGTGTAATGAGCCCTCTGCGACCTAAGTCCCTGCCTGTTGTACCGTTCCATACGTGCCTGAGCCTGCATTACAGCCCAGAACATACTGGACATCATAAGACCAGTGAGGGCACGCCTGCCAGGGGCAATACGACCAGTGGTGCTCCCCCGAGAACTCCTGGACCTCCGCCTATGTGGTACCGTTCCATGAATATGGCTATGGCTGCTGTGAGGGGATGCAAGTGCCATGGGTACCACACTCTCCTGGTCAGTGCCAACTGTATGATGTCCCTCGCCTATGGCCATTGGTGGTGGGGGATGTATTGGCAGTATGAGTGTGCGCATAGATGGGGTTGAACGCTGTGTACTGTTGATTGGTGGACCAACGACAGACCCTGTCAAACCTTCCTGTGCCAAATTACATGTCTTATCATCACCACTATTCATGGCAGTGGCTTCAGGTTCCCTGCTGCTTGCGGCCAGCCCTAACTCAGCACCTGTAAGAGGAAGACAGGAAACACACTTCACGGGCTGCACATGAACACATGCACACATGCACACATGAACACATGCACACATGAACACATGCACACATGCACACACGCACACACGCACACATGCACACATGAACACGTGCACACATGCACACATGAACACGTGCACACAGGAACATGTGCACACATGAACACGTGCAAACATGCACACTTACACATGTACACATGCACACATGCAAACATGAACACGTGCACACATGAACACATGCACAGTAATACACTCCTCACTACAGCACATACACACACACACCAGCAATCCAAAACATACTCTATAGTGGGTGAAGGTGGGTGTCAGTATCACAAGGTAAACAGTCACCACACACGTGTCAGCATGCAGAATATGTGTTGCACAAGACCATACAGTGCAAATGTAGATGCCCCAATGTAATGGCAGTATACATGGCTTTGTTGCAACTGTGTCGTTGTTCAGTGATTGGCTACACCCTGGAGCACAATTTGTACATGGACACAACATTGCTGTGCAGGTATTATCAGCTCTGCAATGCCCTGTGCACCATCACTCACAAGTATACATGCCATGGCTGCATGTGTTATCTGTGTGACACATAGATATCAATGTCTGAGTACAGTGTCTGTGTCCAAAGCAGATAATAGTGGGCACGGGTGTAGCACATGCATGCTATGTACACACACGACATGGGACAATTGCTGCATGTTGACGTGAAGGTATCCCAATGCTCTACATGGCCCGTGTACAGTGGTTATGGTGAGTGTGGGACATATTGCAGATATGTCGGTGCCACACATGGCATGGCATGTTACACGACTGCAACATTAAACACCACACATACCCAATGTGTGTCAAGTGACCTATACACCCACTAGCATTCCAGGACATATATGTGACAGTTTGGATGGCAACTGCTGTGCATATTGTGTATACTGGCATATGTAAGCACACACACAACATGCTATGCATATTGTGTATAGGTGCATATGTTTGCACATGCATAACATTGAGGTGCAAAGCAATGAATGCTATGAGTAGTACTGTGGTCACTGTAACTGGATGGGGTGTAGTACCCTGTGCCATCATCAACATGCATCTTGTGGTCACTCACGGCTACTAATGTGTGCAAGACCACCGCCTAGCATGCTGTACCTGAACTGCAGTGTTGTGGCTACGTTCACAGTTACACAGCCACCTTGTACTTGGGTGTGTGAGGTGCCCAATAGGGAGCATTGCCTAACATGACTGTGTTATGTGTTGCAGAGTGTTGCACAGGCCCATGATAGGTCTCTACCCCTGAGCTACATCATGTGTGTGTGCATGACATGTGGGATACTGAAGTGTGACCTTACAGCGGGTATGTGGTAATGCCAAATGTAGCATGTTTCGTGTACTGCGTATGATAAACGTGTTCTGTTGTGTACAGCTGTAGCAACTATGCATATCCAATGTGCAGTACAGTGTTGCCACAATTGTGTCTGCTGCACTGTGCATTGCATGTGATTGAGGTAGCTACTGACTTTACTGAGATGATTGATGTCTCACAGCAAACATGCACAGCATGCATTATGTGTAGGTGTGTTACGTGTACATGGCCTACACCTCACCTATGACATGCACATGTCATTACCAATATTAAAGTGTTAACACACTCACCAGCATGTATCATCTGCCCTGCTGTCACACCAGAGGGACCTACAAGAATATGGCACAGTTTGTCAGTGGCCACAACTGTGGCATTGCTACTGTGAGTGTGCTAAAATACAGTGGAACAACAGTCAACAGTCACAGGTGTATGGATATTATTCCAAATATCAGTAATGCACACGATAGGCAGCATAACTGCAAAACACACAGTACACATCTCACATATGCATATTCTAACAATACAGGTAACGGTAGTCTACAGATAGGGCATATTACCTGCACGCTCCATGTCATCCTGCTGGGTGGCTCCGGCCCCCATGATGACACATGTGTTATGCTGTTGCTGCTGTAGGCCAGGAGCCACCATGCTTAGGAGCAGCTCCTCTGCTCTGGTGAGGGGGGATGTATGGCCACCCCACCACTTGTGGCAAGCTGTTGCCTATGGATATCAGATGCATGCCACCGGACATGTCTAATTAAATCACTGCAGTGATGGCATACCTGCTCATATGTCCGGTTATGCATGCCTACGTCATTTACCTGGCAAACAAGGTCTTGCCACAGTGCAGTATGCTCATGCTGGTGCTGGCTGGCCCTGGAAAAAAACAGGTTATAGTGTTGCACCAGGCTGTTCTGAATTTCCTGCTCCTCCGAAGCTGTATACGATGGATTACATTGATGAGCCATAACCCTGGAAGACAATTAAACGATATGTGTGAGCAAGTCATGTGGCACACTTAACATTATGAAGTACAGATATCACTTAACTGCCATATATAGCATCTATCTGTCTATCAGAGGATACACACGTTCAATACCACATATCAGTACTTAGCCCATAACTGGCTGACAGTGCCTGCCACACTCCATATAACAAACCAGTATACACCAGTATTCGGCGCACTGTTTGGGATACAATGCACAACCTCGCCCTGGGGGTATATATCAAGCTAATGCATGAAGGAATATGTCATCCAATGCAATGAATGTAATGTACATTTACAGTATTACCAGTAAACCACCCTAGTCTTTGATGCCATACCCCTACCTAACATGTGCACGGTTGTTAATATAGCTGGTATAATGCTGTAACAGCGTATACATGTTGCTAAGTACACACACATACCCTGTAACGCACATGTGATTGTGGGCATGGTACAGGCATAATTACACACACATCAGACATACATACAACACACAGATGTATGCCGACACAGATGAGCATTACCTGTGTACCTTATAGTACTGTGTGCCCCTACTTACAGATACATATGCCTGAGGTTTGTAATCTGTGCAGAATACAGGAAATACACAAGACAGTGTTACCAGGGACTGTGAACACACACCATACTGTGCTGTTTAGGCCTACAGCTTCAGGTAGTACTACAGTTCATATGTGAGCTGGATTCACCAGCAGTACCACTTACTGAGCATACATGTATTGCTTCAGCCTACAATGGGACACCAAAGTTGTACACAAGGAACTACGTCACAACATATGCCATCCTACTATGTCTGCATCCCAATAACTGACACATCTTTCTCTGGCCTCACACCTAGGACACAAACTACCATGACAGACACAACCTCACACTAAGCTATCACACCTTTTCAAACCTTGCACACAGTCACTGTCACACTCATTCTACCTCACATAGCAGGTATTGCATTGAGTACATGTGTGTGTGCATTGTGTCATAGGTAGGTAATACGCTATTGGCCCTAGGGCCTAGAGCAGCCTAGCCATATGCTACCCTGCCCTTTGACACACATGTAATGTGATTTCACTTGCTCTTGTCAACCAGATACACAGAGGTGACTCCCAGGGCATATTACCTATCTACAGAATGATCATCAGGAGTATGTATGGCATCTGCTAATGAGGAGCCTTGTTTGTTAATGCTGGGTGGTTTAGTCCAGAGTATGGCATATTTGTGGATAGGAACCTGTACCTCCAGCATGTGCTGTTTAGTGAGGTGACAAGGATTAGGTCCCTAGGTCATGTAGCCCGGAGGGATTGTGAGGTGTTGTCATGGTGGTTGGCCGACTGCTATGGGTGTGGCATACCTCTGTATGTCCGGCAGTGGTAACCTCTGGGTGGGCGGTATGCAACGCACTCTAGCTGTGGTTTTGTGAGTCAGTCTGCATAGGGCATGTGTTTGAGTGCAGTATTACTCTTTGTTAGGTATGTCTGTGGCCTTTCCACTTGCTGTAGTTGTCATGTGAGGTACATACCACATGGGGCATTGTGATGAATAGAAGGGAACACAGACCTATATTTCCCTAGATGACACACCTTTTGTAATGACACGTACCACGTAGACAGATTACATGACTATTGTGGCACTGTGATTATCAAAGGGGAGCCTACTGTCCACCTGTGTCCCGTATACCCTTCTGACACCTTCAGTGTTAGGCAGGCTACCACCTATGTGGCAGTTACTGTGTAAGGGGTTTTGGAATGGAGTATGGCACTGCAGTATCAACACTGGTGTTCAGTCCATGCCTTGGACAACAGGCACCTGTTGCAGTACATATGACCCCGTGTGTCTCTCTCTCTCTGTATATATATATATATATATATATATATATATATATATATATATATATATATGCATACATACATACATATATACATATCTATACATATCTATACATATCTATACATATCCATAAATATCTATATATATATCTATATATATAGATATATATGGATATATATATATATATATATATACACACACACACACACACATATATATATATATATATATATATATATATATATAAATATATATATGTATATATATACATGTATATATACACATACATCTAAACATCCATTGCTGTGCATATAGCTGCACATATTGGCACATATACTGCCCACCTTTCATGGTGGGGATGTCAATTATGCAACAGTTGTGAGACATACGGTTATGTAATACTATTGCACAATGTTGTGCAGAATGCATTCTGCTGTCCTCAGGCCATATAGCTGTAGCAGGCCTCACTGCCTGTAGCTCAGTCCCACAGCATTTAACACCACATGACATATACCGGCACTGCTTTCTTTCTGCAATGCCACACACTACAACCTACATACATATGTGCACATAGCAGCCTTCAACAACATACATATGTCCAGCCTTCACTAACAGTTGCAGTATGTCCCTTTCCCTATGCAAATGTGCATGTACATATAGATAGGGACTGCTGCCACATATGGATGATTCACAGTATGTAGAGTACCCTTCAGACACATCTTTCGGATGTCAGCAAATACATATCTGTTACATACCTTACCTTTGTATTCCTCACCTCCGTCCATTGTAGGTGTTGTATTTTATTTTATTTTTTTTGGTTTTGGTTTCCTCTGTGTGTTGCTGTTTGTTTTCAGTGTCTGTCTCCTACTGCCTATTTGTATCTGTCTGTCTGTCTGTCTTTGACTGTCTCTCTCACTCGTGCTCTCTCTCGCTCTTTCTCTCCCAGTTGTTGCAATGATATTATTGCATGTGTGGACAGCAGATACAGGCTGCTTTTCTAGGTATCTGCACATGTGCATGTGATGGCCTCTGCACCAATTGGTGCCCACCATTTAGTAATTGCATGCAGCCTGCTGTGTTGTAATTGCAGTTCTCACTGTGATTTCAGGGCACTTTGCTATAAAATGATAGGTTAGGTAGGTGTAGCCCTTTCAGTTTTGCAAGGTGGGGACCATGCTTGTTTGCTGTGGACACTTTTGTCTCAGTCAGAAGGTTGGTATATGTCTCATATCTGAAGCTGGGTTGTAGCCAGTGAAATGCATGTTGTAATGAAACCTGACTGTTGCTTCTTCCAGTACACTCTTCTGAGTGTGTAGGTTTACTCACACCTCCTAATGCTAACACTGGATACATGGGAGTATGTACTTTCTTTTCGAATTAGAGAATTAACTGGCATACAACAGTAGTTATTGCAATGTATTCCTATGGCTTTCCTATTTTCCCTTTACATTCACTCATTGTAATGCATGTTATATTTCTTTCAGCACCAAGTTACTGTATATTTGCTGTAGCTTAGTGGTATGTCATGCAGACTGGTGAGTATAAGGTGTGGGGTTTGAGACTGACAAGGGTATTTTATTTTGCTGCTGAGCAGTACAAGGGCCCTGTCATACAGAGTGACTAAGGCACTTTTAAGCAGTTGTAAGCGGGTTTGCACGACGCTTAGCGATGCTAAGCTAAGCGCACACAAGCTCACACTCACGCACCACCGCTAACTACTGCTTAAAATTGCTTACTCCCGATAACCCCTGCGCTAATTTCTTTGAAAGAAAAGAAAATGGGGAGATAGGAAAGTGGTGAAAAAGGGGGCACAAAGAGGGAAAGACAGTAGGGAAACCAGCTGGGATGTGCAGGAAGGGTGTAGGGAAGGCACATAGCTGCCCATTTCTTTACCAGCAACAGCTGTGCATATGTTCGTAATTTGGTATGAAATTTGCAACCTTCCACCCCTGAGAGAGGGGTGAGGACAACAGAGTATGTTGTACTGCCAATTATAATTATCAGTTTACATGTCCAGCGGACATGTGTGCGAAATGGGCAGCTATGAATGGGACGTAATTTTTTTGTGGGAACAGATTGCCTTTTTTTTTAATTTTTTTTTCAGGTAAGAGTGGAATGTGAGGTAGGGGATGTAGGTATATTTGGGGAGGTAGGTTGGTGAAGTAAACAGACAAGACAAATAAGATGCATAAAGGGGCAGAATTTGACACATGGGGTGGGTGAACACAATTGACGGGGAAGGTTGTTTGGAAATCGCAAGCCCATGAGCCCACAGATGGTAACAGTGGAACTGAGATCCCCACCCATGGACAGTCACCACTGCACCTTCACAGCCCCGAAGGTGGCTGTGCTGGGGGCTGAGTAGGATGGGCAGGCTCACCCAGGAGATGCGCCACTCTCGCCTCAAGCTGGCATAGGGGATCAGTGACTGAACGCTGGATCTCCCTATGCACCACAGCCTGGACCCTTCAAAGGGTGACAGGTGGCCCTTCTCCGCCCACGCTTGCACGGGGGGGACGAGCCCCATCCCCTGCAGTGCTTCCACCCGAAGGTGGCACATTACCAATGGAGGAGGGGAGCCCGGGCTGGGCACCAGCCCTGCTGGTGCCAGGTGCACTCACCAGCTGAGGAGGGACAGGTGGGTCCGCTGGGACCGGCCTTCCCATATGTTCTGTGATTAGGTGTGTTTAATTACAACATAAGCAAAACAGCATTCCAGATTAGTTGTAACAGCATGCAATAATATTCCCATTAACCCAACACACCAAGGGTACAACAGTTGAACAGCAAGCATAACTCATGCATATATTGAACCACAGTGGTTATTCCAACAGCATGCAGGGATGTTTGGTAGCAACAGGCCACCATGACAGTGGTGTTTAAACAGGGCACATGCAGCAATGTGAATGCAAAAATTTATAGAACAATAGGACATATGTCCCAACAAATATTTAAGATTACACATACCCATTGAGGTGTGGAATTGCATGGTTTATGCACATACAGTAGGGTGTAGAAAAAACCTCGGTTAACATCTTATAATGACCTTTTAGTCTACACTACATTCCTAGTGACTGCAAGTGTATATCCCCTACTTGTATTATTACACTTGCCACCATATATTAGTTTGTGTCATGGGTTTGGCTAGTTCAATATATGCCTGACCTATATCTGGCATACTAACTGTCCAGGATGCAGATGTTACTGCTACATATTTCTTGATTGCATTTATATTTCTTTATCTACATATCTGGGATGTTTTCACATGACATTTTCACTTCAATTTGTACAGAACCCTGCATTTCTTGACACACACTCACATTTCTGGGGAAAAATTCCATGCTACATGTGTGCCAGGTTTACTTATTCATGCCAGCCGGTAACTGACTATTGTGGACTGTATAAATGTTTCACAGCTACTAGCACTTCCATCATCCACTTTATATGGGACTGCATAACTCTGGGTTGCCAGCACCTTTTCAAACAGTACTGTTTGTATAATGCAAGGGTACAACAACATTTCAGGCTCTGTGACACAGACACACTCTGGGTTTTAGACCTTTATTAATGACATTACACACTTTTCCACAGGCTCACTCCTTTATTTGTTTTAACGGTGTATATAGCAGACATGTTCAAGACATATTATACCTTTATTAATTGGTTAGAACAATCGTTTTTCAGGCTTACTCACTTATGTTATATGACAGTGCCTGCAGAGATATTATTCCAGACATATGTTACCTTTCTTAATGGGTTACTACACTCTTTTTCTGCCTCTCTGATGTTTTTATCTGACAGTACATGCAGAGGACTTATTCAGGCAATTTTATGTCTGTTTTATTGGACTACAACACTTTCTTTCATGCTCTCTCCCATGTTTTATATAACAATACATACAGAATAATCACTAACCTGCCTGGTGGTGCAGCCTTAGCAGCCTATCAGCATAGGCTTGCTGATTCGTAGCACGGTCACCTGCAGCTGTAAAGTAAATGAAGGGATATTGAGACATACCTATCCGTTATACATACTCCATTATCATTTCTTACATACTGCATTCCATGGCTAATACTTAGTTGTGGGGCATCCCGCATCCCACGGGCCTCCTGTATCCACTGGTTCAGGTGGTCCTGCTTTCTTCTCTTCAGGTCTGCATGGTGGTGACGGACCTGCTCACCAGTCCGAGGAACACCTGTGGCACTGGTAAGGTCATGAGCTAACCGGTTCCAAGCCTCTGCCTTGTACTCCATCCCTTGGAACTGGCCCTGCAGGAGTCTTGTCTCGTGATGGTGGACAAGGAGCCAAATCATGTATTTGGACTCCTTGATGCCCCAATGTTGCGCTCGGAAGCGTGTTCCCTCTCCGACACCAGACATTCTAACTCCAGATGTGAGCTACAACCAGTTATGGCATGTATTCCTGCCTGTGGGGCTTAAATATGCTGCATTTCCCACACTTTTTTGTGATTGGCCATTTTGTAAAATTCTCGACTGACTGCAGACCTCTTTAGTAATGGTTAAACTATCATTCGTAAGTATATGAATGTTAACAGTGGATGTTTCCCCTATGTTGTCATGGCTTAGTGGTTCTGTACTTTGCTTCTGATGCACAGAGTCCTGGGTTTGAACCTTGTCTTTCATTTTATTTTCATACTGTCCAGATAGGCTAAGGGGTGTGGCTGCATTTAAGCAACTTTGCTCTACGTTGCTCCTCGGTGCCCTACGGTGCCTTGGTTGGCACAGCGCGCATGTCCGCACAAACACATTGTGCTAGGTAAAGTGCTTTTAAACTTTGGGCAACTCTATTGCGCTGGATAAAGTGCTATTAAACTATGGGCAACTCTGTTTAGCTGGGAAAAGTGCTATTAAACTATGGGCACCTCTGTTTAGCTGGGTAAAGTGCTATTAAACTATGGGCACCTCTGCTTAGCTGGGTAAAGCGCTATTAAACTATGGGCACCTCTGTTAAGCTGGGTAAAGCGCTGCTTAATGGCAGGCTATTATATATCTGGATCCTTTAAAAATATATATTTTGTTCACTGATGCATTGGCCATTTCACTGCTTTTAATAATATTTTAATCATATATGTCTGGTATTATTTCAAATACTGATTTAAAACATAATTAAGAAGGGGAGGGGTGGGACTCGAACCGTGAATGCCTTCTCTTTGTGCATACGCTCATCCATTACGCTATTGCAATTTGGTGTGATTTGCATAAACATTCTTTCTTATGCTCTTCCATGTCAGAATTGCTAACTATAGCTAAGCAATGGGCACACCCGCGCACACACGCACAAATACGGGCAGCTATATCATGGATTTAAAAAAAAATAATAAATATTTTACTTTTTATAACTGTGATGGGGGTTTACAGTGTCAAGGTGTGTGGTGTTGGGTGCAAGTACATTTGCGCGAACTCGCTCTTGTGTGCTGACATTTTGCTTTTACTACACTTGCAGAGGTGTGGACATTTAGACTGCTTGGCAGTTGGACATGCCCCCTGCTTTCATACTCGGTCCGTGTAGGAGTTACGGTTGAGTCAGCATGACCTCATGAATATTCATGGCACGCTGACGTCATACCGTTCAACTGCAGCCTCCAAGTAAGACTTATTAAGTTTTACATGGAGGATTCGTGAATCCGGGGGATAGTCTTACCATTAAACACGGGGTCTGCAATGGAAAACTGTAAAAAGGGGAGAGGAATTACTGGTTCACTGGACAAAAAAAAGACCTCATTCATATATTGATTTCCAGTAGAAAATACTGCAGTATCACAATGTAGAACCTGTGTCATTTTTCTAACAATTATTTTTCATACAGTGTGTCCATCCAGTGGGGCAAGTATATTATCTGACTACTTAATAAGTTTTCAAATTTCTAATATTGACATGTTATAAAGAAATCATATTTTCATGAAGAGGCTTCTCTGGCTATTAGGTGCAATAATGGTGAGGAACCATGTGCTCATTAACTTGTATAAGTTAGTCTTTTAGGCACTGAATTCCCTTGTTGAAATGAAATTAACCAACCCTTCCAATTTTGCCTTGTCCTCTTCCATGAATCTGGCTTTAATTTCTTCATACCTGAGCACAATTTGCTCTAGTTATCATGTGGATTATTTTATTAAATATGGTTAAATTTCTGCAACTCATACTTTCAAACAGATTTTAAAGATTTCTGGAAGTTATCTGGTTCTTTCTGATTTCTTAATAATCGGTACTGGGACAGACCACATTGATTCACTGTTAGGTACCAAACTAGGCTAGCCTTGTAAAAAAAAAAAAAACTGAATGCTCCCATTTCTAAGACCTTGGATTTGACTATCACAAATAGAAGACAACATGTGTTTACGGGGCACCTTCTTTAATGAGGCTGGTGGCACAAATTTAGGAATTTATTGAAAAACACATTTTTTCATCTGCTTAATTGCACATGTATAGCAAAAATTCAAAGCAGGCTACATCAAGTATTCACGACATAGACTTTATTATAGTGACAATAGCCAGTAAAATGAAAATACATTTTAGATTATAGTAGAAAGAATGAGACAATATTCTGCAAATAAAATGTTCTTCTGTAGACTGCACACAGGCAACTATTACTGAAGATTTCAAACTTCTGTTTTACAGAGACATTAAAATCAAACTAGTTATTGTTACACTGTTCAATACATGTTTGTCTCATTTAGATTTTATTATAAACACTGGCATGTTTCACAAATGGATCTGTTTCTGTGTCTATAAGGAAAGAGTTGAACTTATAAGATACTTCAAATAAACCAATTGGAGGAAAACGTAATTATATGTATGCAGGAAATGCAATAATTGCATTATCCATGAGAAAGATGACAAATTGAGGCTGTTTTCACTATTCACCACTAGAGAGCAATCTAATGCTATCAATAAATCAGTATATACTTTGACTACTTAAAAGTGTGTTAGCACTACTTTTCTGATTCATATTGGCAAAACTAAGAATGTGCTAATAACAGGGTTTACTAATATATAAGGGCTATTAATATTCTTTCAGACAATGTCTTTGGTTGGGCCGGCTGGGGTTGAATATTTTATAGTGGCATCTAAGGAAAGGAACAGGAATTTCAGTTTATTTTGCCTGGAGCAAAATATTCTTTTTTCCAGTTGATATGCCATACTTCTCCAGCTTTAAATGATTCTACTGATATACTCTTCCTTGTTTTTATAATTTGTTCTGCATTTTTACTTTCTGCTTTCACCTTCTGAAATGCTTAGTAATCTTATCTTGTTCATTATCACAGATTTGCAAGACTGCAGATTATAAATGGATTTGTAATACAATAAAATGAGAACTGTTCACAATGATAGCTTTCTCCACAGAAGGAATAATTGCTGTCCAGTGTACCAAGGATCACCTATTTGAACACTTTCGTATTTCTTCATAAGCTCTTGTATTTGAAGGTGATATTTTTTTCAATTTTTATTGCTTTATGTAGTGTAAAATTCTGGATTTTTATCAGGTATTGCATTAAAACCTTAACCGAAGTTCTTCAATCCTTATTCAGGAGCAAGGGGTTGGTTGCACCTCTTTATACTATGGATGCATGCCTTTTTGATAACTACAACAGACTAAGCACAAATGTAAATGACATGAAGCATTTGACTTAACAATGCAATGTTTGTAGCACAGTAGAAATTTGCTAAAAATAATCTTTTTTTCTGTTGAAGGAAAACATCCATTTTAAAAAAGTATAAGAACTGTGGGAAGTAACTACTTTCTTGTATTTCCAAATTCAGAACGCAATTTTATTCAAAAGCAAAAGCGTTTTCGCTTCCAGAAAACCAGAAGCTTCATCAGCAATACAAGAGCGCACGCTCACAAGTTTAAAAAGTTAAGGAGGTGGCGCCAGTTGATGTCACTTCCTTAGCCACAGCAAAAACTTATTATTTTTAAAAACCATAAAAGCTAAATGAAGTAGTTAAAATGAGAAAATTTAAAATAAGAGGAAAACGCCAGACGGTAACCTGGCGTGCACTGAGCTGACAATATAGTAAGTTTCAAGCATACACGAATGGAACATGTACAAAAAGCTACATCTCAAGAATACAAATGAAGGCACAACACTTAAACTACACACAGTGTAAATAAAATTTGCGTTTACCTAGATTAACTAGTGGTAGTAATAAAAAATACTTGAGATGCCATCCCTTGAAGAACCTAAATGATGTGAAGCCTCTCTGCCTGAACACTATAAGAGTTGTTTTAAACTGTCAAAAGAAGCAGGAGTAAAAAGTCTAAATGACATTATCTAAGTTAGCTCCTATACTTCAATATAGCAGCAATGTTGCAGTTGTCATTGAGCCCGGGATAAGAGAAGGCATCTAATTGAAGCTGCCATTCTAATTCCCGGGTCTCTAAAATTAAAGATTGGGACCCCCCTCTAATATCCATTCTAATGTTATCGATGGCCATGAATTGAAAACTATGACCACTGTTGCTCATGATATGCTTGGAGAGGGCATTATCACTTTTTTTGTTGTTAATGGCATACATATGTTGGTAAATACAGTCGCGAAATCGCCGATCCGTTTTACCAACGTAGAATGCTGTGCAGCATTCACAGAATGCTACGTAGACTATGGACTTGGTGTTACAATTGATTTTATGATTGATGAAATACTTCCTATTGCCTATAACAAAGGAGTTACCAACACGAAGGTACCTACACCACTTGCAACACCCACATGTGGTGGTACCTTTCATTCTAATCATGTGGTCAACACTCTTGTTTCTCTGTAGAAGATCTTTTTGGTTACTACCTCTTCGAAATGTGAAAAGAGGAGAAAACCCCAGTCTTTCATGTAACCCCGAATTAATGATAAAGAACCAGTTCTTCCGTATAATGGAGCAAATTTGCCCTTTATCCCACTCCACAAAGGGGGAGCCACCACAGACCCTGGAAACTACTGCCCCATTAGCCTAACGAGCCTGGTCTGCAAGGCTATGGCGTGTATCATCATGGAACTTATAAACAATGACATTGGTAATCTCCAAACTCAGGACCCCACCCAGTCCGGGTTTGTAAAAGGCAGATCATGTCTCCTAAACCTGATAGACTTCTTTGAAGCAGTCACCAAAGCCATAGATGAGGGTAAGGTGGTTCACACAGCCTATCTAGATCTCGCCAAGGCTTTTGACACCATCCCCCACCCTGGAATTATAGATAAACTCACTAAACTAGGTATAAATCCCTATGTCACAAGATGGGTTACCAACTGGCTCACTGACAGAACCCACACTGTGAAAGTAGCAGACTCCAAATCCAGCTTCAGACCAGTGACAAGTGGAGTACCACAGGATTCAGTCCTGGGTCCTCTCCTGTTTGGGATCTACTTCTCTGAAGTACAGGCCAATACAGAAGGTCTTTGGCTAATGAAGTTCGCAGGTGACTGCAAACTAGGAGCCATAATCAAAACTCCAAAAGATGTGGACATCCTACAAAAGGGCCTTGTGTCAAAGCCATGGCCTCAAGCTCAATGCCAAAAAGTGCATTGTCATTCCCTTTGGTAAAAACTTAGTACCCATGAACTACCACATAGGTGGTAGTCTACTTATCACCGAAAGTGTGATAAGAGACCTTGGGACACAGATGGATAGTAGTCTCTCCTTTGATAATCACATCGCCACAGCAGTCAGGAAATCCTTCTATGTGGCACACCTCATCACAAAAGGTTTCTCATCTAGGAAAAAAGAGGACATTGTCCCCCTCTACTCATCACTCATTAGACCCATTATAGAGTACAATGCCACTTTTGGTATGTACCTCACAAGACATCTACAACAACTGGGAAGGCCACAGAAATACCTCACAAAGAGGATTACCGGCCTCAAAGAGATGCCCTATGCAGACCGTCTCAAAAAACTGCAGCTTTACTACGTTGCATATCACCTACTCTGAGGCGATCTCTGCCTAACACAAAGCTATGTCAAACCCAGAGCTTTTAGACATGCTCCACTTAAAGAAATCCCAATCCCTATGAGCTACATGCTCTAGGGACCTAAACCTCATCACCACAATAAACAGAACATGCTGGAGGGAAAGATTCCTGTCCCAGAGACTTCCTATACTCTGGAGCAAACTACCTATCTATATCAAACAAAGCTCCTCATTAGCACTCTTCAAGAAAAATCTTGATGATTAGATGGAAGATAGGAAATTCACCCCAGGGATCACTTCTGTGGCTCTGCTCGACAGTGGCACAGGAAAATAATTTTCTTGGGTGGCGAAAGCCAGGGTACCTTTGGCTAGGCTTATATACACCCTAGGGCCAATAGCCTAGTACCTACCTATGAACCTATGAACCTATATCTATCTATCTATCTATCTATCTATCTATCTATCTATCTATCTATCTATCTACATACAGAAAAACAACATAAACTTATCACCACTACCTTCCAAGAAAATCCCAGCTTTTAATAGGAAACTAATCTTCAGATCTACCTTCCATGAGCCATTTTAAAGGATATAAATGAACCATTAAGTGGTAGTAGCTGAAAAATTTGTATTAACTCCAACAATTCTTCCCCAAAGAATGACTGAGGACGTTACATGCAAAAAAATGAAGGTGGACAAGGTAATAACAAAAATAAAGCAAATAACAGATAGCAGCAACTCATTATTAGAAGTAACATTTCCTTTGGCAACTCAGCAAAGCCTTCAATAAAGCCTGATAGGATTCACCATATAATTGCTAAGAGCATAAAACACAGACATGTTAACACCACTAGCATAGCTTTTTTTTGTAAATTGTGGTAGTAGAGTTTCTGATATCTGCAAAAATGGGATCAAAACAGAGGCTGGAAGTTACTGACCTGTCAGCTTGTCCTAAAGTGTAAGGGGTGGAAAACATGAAAATCACTACTGCAGGAATTAAGCTTGCGATATCTGGAAACCTGTGGGCCAGATGAGCCAAGGAAGGATGGATTCATATCAGGAGTGTACTGACAAATTTAAAGGACAACAATGGGATTCTGTTATTAAATGCTTAACTTCACCATTCTTTTTCTCCCTATTTATAGTCCCCTGCTGTGAAGAAACCACAACTAAAACCACTAGAACAGTATCGTACTGTACTGTGATGGTTTCTCTTTCAAAAAACTTTTATCCTGCCCTGGAAAAGCTTGCTGCTGTCTCCAATTCATTGATGTCATCAAGATCAATGAATACGTGTAGTTTTCTGGCCAATTCCCTCCCCAAACTGACATCACCACGACCATCCTCAAAATCCACCCAGGCTATGATGTCACAGCTCCATGGTCCTTCCTCTACCCATACAGAAAGTAAAGGGTAGAACAAGGAAACAGTACATGAGTCAAGTCTCCTGCTGTGAGCTGTCAATCACAGCAGGTACCAACTCAAATTACCCTTAGCACTTTGACAGCTAGGGAAGTTAGGTGTGAAGGGGGATGGGGGATGAGTCGTAGTAGTACAATTCAGGATTCACAAAAGACTGCAATTTAGCCATTCTAAAAAGAAGCAGCAGTGAAAAACACTTTGAAAGTCTGTTTTGTGGAATTTGCACTGTTTCTTTTACTTAAAAATAACTGACTGAAAGACAGCAGTGTATGCATGTAAAATCAATGCAGTGACAGGAGCTTTAGGAAGAAAGAGGCCTGCATGATGTAATTTTTAAAGACAAGCACTACATTGTGGGATACCTAGAGGCAGACTAAACAATTAGGATCACTTCAAGATGTTAGACCCCATGTGGTCAGACTCAGAAAGTATATATAAAAACATTTAATAACCTGTAAATAGTCCCAGAGTGGTGTTACAATGTAGGAAACACCAAACCATGATGAAATAAATATGTTTTTGAGTCTGTGGGTGAGTTTCTCCTTTAACATGATTAAGCTCTGTGACTAGCTAACTAAGGCATTATATAAAAAATGGCGAACATGGCCTTTGATGCTGGTGCACAGTGTCAGAGAAACAGTTTCCATTACAGAAACATTAAATTACTGCTATATCAGCAGACCCACTTTATTCCAAGACAGCTTTGGAAAACTTCTTTTCACTTAGGTTATAGGCTTTAGAAAGACATTGGACACTGTGTTGCATAAAAGACTAGCAAAGAAATCAGGTACATTTACAACTGGTCTTTGAAAAGCATGAGCAAAGTACTGCCTATACAATCACGTGAAAGCTTATAGTAAATCCCATGATGAAAGAACAATTAGTGAGCTGCTACAGGAAATTATACTTGCTATTGCAATCCAATAGTGCAATTATAATAACCACTCCTATTTTTGCCTCCTCATACTATCCACAATATTTTTGTTTTATTTTACTAAATGTTGTCATCTTTTCCATATATCCTTTCAACTCATCCTAAATGGCCAAGCATATACTGTAATAATTATTTATTTTTTTATTTTATTTTATGTTTACTGGGAAAGTCCGACTTGAGAGATCCCATTTTCAGCGGAGGCCCGGGGAGAAAAGCTCCTCATAGTATAGAACAGATAAACAAGACATAGGCATGATGACATTTTTGCATAAAAACATAGATATAATGAGTTTTTTTGAACAATAGTAGAAGAAGTGAATGAAATATTTAAAGATTACATAGAAAACATTGACATAATGAACATTTATAAAAAATAATAGTAGATATAGTAAAGATCTCATAATTTAGGTGATTATACAAGGTAATAATCTAATAGTGTTAACTGAAGTTTTTAATGGGGGAAAGTTCAAGGAAGCTATTTGTGATCATGTTGTAACAGTTGGTAGTAGGGTGTTAGATGTCTAGAAACTAGTTTAAGCTGGACGTCTTGGGTCACAAGACCACCAGAAGTAATAGGGTTCTGAATGCTCTGAGGTGGATTTTAGAGATTTTTTCCATAACCATTGGTTATGATTTGCACAAAAATCATGACTTAGGAAACTAACTATTTTTTTTTTCTTTCAAGCAAGAAATATGTTATGTCCCAGGCTTAATGTTCAAGGATAATGGCAAAGCAATTACCAATAAAATGACTAGTAGTTATTCACAAACTGAGAAGAAAATGCTTATAAAGGGCAAATATACGATATCAGGGATAATTCCCTTCCTCCCTTTCTACTGCATTCTGTGTATCCATCTGGGGTTAAGTTGGCAAGGAAGTGAAATGATCATATATTTCAAATTGCTGCTGTCATGTATGCTACTCCAAAAGGCAGACACTTTCTGTGCACCACTTTGAAGTCAAACCAGGCTGAAATAACAAACAGAGCACAACAACATATTTCAACCTATTGCTGTGTGAGTTTTAGGAAAGTTAAATAAATAATGACCAGTCTGTCCCCAGCCAACACACAAGCAAAATACACCTTCTGTGCATACATCTGAAGTTTGACTGTGAAGAACATTAAAGAAATAATGTCCACAGTATTATCTGCCTCAACACAGACTATAGTGATCTCGCTGAATACCTCTGAGTAGATCCAGTTTTAGACAAGTCGGAGCCCTCAGCACAGGACTCTACTAATCCACTTGTACAGCCAGCACTGATGGCCCTCAGAAGCTCTGAGTCCCCCAATATTGTCTTCACATGCACACACACACACACACACACACACACACACACACACACACACACACACACACACACACACACACACACACACACACACACACACACACACTGTCACTCATACTATCCCTGACAAACCAGAGCTTTCAGAAGATAGACACACATGTGCACATAGCATACTTTATCCAGCCAAATTGGAAAAACATCAGTTTACCTACAGTACAGTTTTGGGGTGCTGGGGGAATCCAGAGTACCTGAATAGAACCCATATAAAGCCATGGAGGAAATGCAGACTCCAAACAGATGGAGCCACAGACAAGAACTCAAACAGGGAGATAAAGAGTGTGAGATGGCAGCACTACTCACTGTACCAGTGTACTAATGATGTGCTCCTTTCCCTCACTCACTGTACCAGTGTACCAGCGATGTGTTCCTTTCCCTCACTCACTGTACCAGTGTACCAACAATGTGCTCCTTTCCCTCACTCACTGTACCAGTGTACCAACAATGTGTTCTTTTCCCTCACTCACTGTACCAGTGTACCAACAATGTGCTGCTTTCCCTCACTCACTGTACCAGTGTACCAGCGATGTGTTCCTTTCCCTCACTCACTGTACCAGTGTACCAACAATGTGCTGCTTTCCCTCACTCACTGTACCAGTGTACCAACAATGTGCTCCTTTCCCTTACTCACTGTACCAGTGTACCAACGATGTATTCCTTTCCCTCACTCACTGTACCAGTGTACCAACAATGTGTTCCTTTCCCTCACTCACCATACCAGTGTACCAACGATGTGCTCCTTTCCCTCACTCACTGTACCAGTGTACCAACGATGTGCTCCTTTCCCTCACTCACTGTACCAGTGTGCCAATGATGTGTTCCTTTCCCCTCACTCACTGCACCAGTGTACCAACGATGTGTTCCTTTCCCTCAGTCACCGTACCAGTATACCAATGATGTGCTCCTTTCCCTCACTCACTGTACCAGTGTACCAATGATGTGCTCCTTTCCCTCACTCACCGTACTAGCGTACCAACGATGTGTTCCTTTCCCTCACTCACTGCACCAGTGTACCAATGATGTGTTTCTTATCCTCACTCACCGTACCAGTGTACCAACGATGTGCTCCTTTCCCTCACTCACTGTACCAGTATACCAATGATGTGCTCCATTCCCTCACTCACTGTACCAGTGTACCAACGATGTGTTCCTTTCCCTCACTCACTGCACCAGTGTACCAACGATGTGCTCTTTTCCCTCACTCACTGTACCAGTGTACTAAAGATTTGCTGCTCCTTTCCCTCACTCACTGTACCCATGTACCAACAATGTGCTCCTTTCCCTCACTCACTGGACCAGTGTA
This sequence comes from Protopterus annectens, assembly GCF_019279795.1. Taxonomy (NCBI): domain Eukaryota; kingdom Metazoa; phylum Chordata; order Ceratodontiformes; family Protopteridae; genus Protopterus; species Protopterus annectens. The sequence goes on along the minus strand of NC_056731.1, from coordinate 1,273,646,567 downwards.
CCAGCAATGTGTTCCTTTCCCTCACTCACTATACCAGTGTACCAACAATGTGCTCCTTTCCCTCACTCACTGTACCAGTGTACCAATGATGTATTCCTTTCCCTCACTCACTGTACTAGTGTACCAACAATGTGTTCCTTTCCCTCACTCACTGTCCAGTGTACCAACGATGTGCTCCTTTCCCTTGCTCACTGTACCAGTGTACCAACGATGTGCTCCTTTCCCTCACTCACTGTACCAGTGTACCAATGATGTGTTCCTTTCCCTCACTCACTGCACCAGTGTACCAACTATGTGCTTCTTTCTCTCACTGACTGTACCAGTGTACCAACGATGTGCTGCTCCTTTCCCTCACTGTACCAGTGTACCAACGATGTACTCCTTTCCCTCACTCACTGTACCAGTGTACCAATGATATGTTCCTTTCTCTCACTCACCATACCAGTGTACCAATGATGTGCTGCTCCTTTCCCTCACTCACTGTACCAGTGTACCAATAATGTGCACCTTTCCCTCACTCACTGTACCAGTGTACCAACAATGCGCTGCTCCTTTCCCTCACTCACCATACCAGTGTACCAACAATGTGCTCCTTTCCCTCACTCACTGTACCAGTGTACCAACGATGTGTTCTTTTCCCTCACTGACTGTACCAGTGTAACAACGATGTGCTTCCCCTTTCCCTCAGTCACTGTACCAGTGTACTAACAATGTGATCCTTTCACTCACTCACTGTACCAGTGTACCAACGATGTACTGCTCCTTTCCCTTACTCACTGTGCCAGTGTACCAACATTGTGCTCCTTTCCATCACTCACTGTATCAGTGTACCAGCGATGTGCTTCTTTCCCTCACTCACTGTACCAGTGTACCAACAATGTGCTCCTTTCTCTCACTCACTCACTGTACCAGTGTACCAACAATGTGTTCCTTTCCCTCACTCACCGTGCCAGTGTACCAACGATGTGCTCCTTTCTCTCACTCACTGTACCAGTGTACCAACAATGTGCTCCTTTCCCTTTCCCTCACTCACTGTACCAGTGTACCAACAATGTGCTCCTTTCCCTTTCCCTCACTCACTGTACCAGTGTACTAACAATGTTTTCCTTTCCCTCACTCACTGCACCAGTGTACCAACGATGTGCTCCTTTCCCTCACTCACTGTACCAGTGTACCAACAATGTGCTCCTTTCCCTCACATCTAGCCTAGACCACCAAGAGCTTCCACTTATTGTGTGCAATGCTGATGTCTATGATGAAAGCCAACATTTTGCTATTACACATATATACACTTTAACCCACCCCCTACACACACACACACACACACACACACACACACACACACACACACACACACACACACACACACACACACACACACAAGCATAAGCCATGGCAACGGTTGCTTTTATACTGCATTTGAATGCAGATAGAAACTCCAAGTGGCTTCTTACTGGTCTGCAATTTAGAACTACTGACCATTAAGTCAAGATCTAACAGAAATACATCCAAATTTAATATGTGGAAACACTGTTTGATTTGCTAGGAAAATAATAAATGTAAATAGTGGATGCACATTAATTTGCTATATCTGTGAACGTCTTTGTAAATAGTTTACTTATTTTGTTTATTAAAGATTGTTTATACTCAGTTTGAATTATTTGAGAATATTTATGTAACTAATTCTTCTTATTTAAAATTCAGTAAAGTTGTGTTAAGAAAAAAAAAAAAACTCCAAGTGAACTAGTGAAAATTTTAGGAAATGTATTCCAGAAATATGTTAGATCTCAGAATGATTCAAAACACCTTTCAAGTACTCACCATAACAGGATTTCCTGACAGACACCCCGATTTCCTGACAGATGGCAACTCCGGATGCATCTAAAGTCATCACTTCATGTCTTAATTGGATATATTTCCACCATTCACTATTCCCTTGCCAATGTCTTTGTTTTAAGAATTCAAAGGATACAATCAATACAAAGGTCAGACTGTTATTTGTTGTTGGATTCAAGCCCCTTAGAGAGCTAATGTATTTTGGCTTTGATGTGTTCCAAAACATGCTTACATTAACAGTCTGAAGTGGTAGATGACCCCATATTGGTGCTTCTAGCGCTCTTCATAGATGGCTTGTTAATTTCATCCTCAGCAGTTTGATCATTATCAAGGTTACTGCTAAAGAGGGTCATTTCCCTTAAATGATGCTAACATCTGATGTGTACCAGAAAATTCATTAAAGGGAGTTGCTACTTAGCAACTGAGCCTCCAGTCTTACCCAGAAGGCATGGGGTAAAAGTTAATGATTTCCTGAGATCATAGGTTCATAGGAGGTTACTAGGCTAGTGGATCTAGAGCCTTTACAAGCCTAGCCATGTTAGTCCCAAGTATCCCCATTTGTTCTTTTTTGGGGTAGTTTGCAGAACAAATTTATGAACAGAGTGGGTCTGTGATCAACACCAGCTACTCCTGTCCATGAGAGACATGGGTGCCACCCCAGGGGTGAATTTGTTGTCTCCTATCCAAATAGCTAGGTTGCATTTGAATAGGGTTAATGAGGAGCCTTGTTTTATGTGAACAGGGAGTCTATTCCATAGAAATATCAGTCTCTGAGAGACATATCTGTCTCTCCAGCATGATCTGTTAATGTCACAAGCTAGGTTGAGATCCCTAGAGTGAGTGACTCTTGAGCCATTTGACTTGCAGATATGAAACATTTCTTTTAGGGCAGGGTTGGAGATTGCCTATGGCCCAAGCACAAGTCACCTCTCAGCAGAATATAAAATACAGAGTAAAGTGACAGGGCTTTCATAGGTCATGATTTGGAGTCCCTGTATTTCCTTAGTGAGAAACCTTTGAGGTCTCTCCAGCTGCTGCCAGGTGTCTGGTGAGGTACATGCAAAAGGGTACATTATACTGATAAGGGTCGAGTACAGTGGAGTTATAACATCCCTTGACCTGGATGCTATGTCCTTGCTTATGAGGTGCACTACATAGAAGGCTTTCCTTACTACTGTGGAAACTTTGTGGTCAAAGTTCAGATTGTTGTCGATCTGTGTTTCCAAGACTTGTACCACAGGGCTGGAACTCGGTGGGGGGGGGGGTTGCTGTGAGTATTGTAATTTTTAGGGAATTCTATTTTGTCATAGGGAATAATAATGCATTTTTTTGCATTTAGTTTTAGAACATGGCTTTGTCACCAATCATTTGTTTGTGTTAGCTCTCCTTGTAATATGTTGACATTGTTGGGAGACTCAATGATTGCTCACAGTTTGAAATAATCAGTGAACCTGGTAAGCCAAAGGCCATCTACTTTGGCCTGGACTTCTGATAAATAGATGGCAAACAGTAAGGGGCCCAGCACAGACCCCTGCGGTACTCCACTGGTGTGGGGTCTATTGGTGGAGGTGGAGTGACAAATTTTGACAGAGTGCGCTCTGTTGAAGGCTACCCATTTAGTAACATAAGGGTTAATCCCTATCTGGGACAGTTTCTTAATGATGACAAAGTGGGGGATTATGTTGAAAGCCTCACCAAGGTGTACTGTCTTACCTTCATCTATGGCTTCGGTGACATTATTAAAGAAGTCTACCAGGTTTAATAAGCATGATCTACCCTTAACAAAGACAAACTAGGCTGGATCCAGTGTTTTGAGGTCGCCTATGACCTTTTTGATAAGGTCCATGATGATTCTTTCCATGGCTTTGCAGATGAGACTGGTTAGACTTATGAGTCTGTAGTTCCCAGGGTCAGTTGATGGCTCCCTCCCTTTGTGCAGGGGGATTACTGTTGCCATTCTCCATTCTGCAGGAACATAGCCACCTCTCAAGCTATGATTAATGAGAATGTCAGGTGGGTCTGCTAGGTCTTGTTTTAGATTGTTAAACGACCTGGGATATTATCTGGTCCCATTGAGGCCATGTTTATGGCCTTGGCCAGTGCAGAGATGACCTGTTCTCTAGAGATACTAGGCAGAGAACTGGTGTCAGGTATCCTGTGGGATATGGTAGGTTGGTATGGGGTGGGGGGTCTGCACTGAATCTGTCAGCTAGCAGATTGGCAATATCTCCTGGTGTAGTGTCAGTGATCCCATCGGCAACCAGTTTGGCACATAGTTAGGCATTCCCTTTTAAACTTCAGGCATAGCTAAAGAATGCCTTATGATTATCCTTGGCTTGTGATGCGATTTTAATTTTATAATTTGCTTTAGAAGACTTTACAAGATTTCTGATTTTCCTGTTTAGGCTTAGGTGGAAACTCTTCCTCTGCAGAGTGATATCCCTCTTGCTTTTGGACAACAGTTTCTTCCTCTTGTTGTAAAATCTGTTTATACATGAAGTCCACCACGGTGGCTTGTTTTTATGGGAAGACCTGGATTTGATCCGGTCAGATAGAGCAGAGTTTATGCAGTCACTTAAGTGTTTGTACAGGGCATTTGCATACACTTCTGCATAGTAATCATTGGTAACTGCGATTATGGGTGGTATGAAGCTTTTTATATCATCACTCAGTATGCTGTAGTTAGGGCGGCCGTGGTGGTGCAGCAGTTAGTGATGCTGCCTCCGGTTTGATCCTTGGCTGGGGTGCCTTCTGTGTAGAATCTGCATGTCCACCCTGTGGTCACGTGGGTTTCCTCCGGGTGCTCCGGTTTCCTCCCACATCCTAAAGACATGCTGTAGGTGGATTGGACACTCTAAATTGGCCCTAGGCATGGGTTTGTGTATGTGTGCCTTTTGTTGAAGGTTGGGTGCCAGGCTGGCAACTTGACACTGTAAAACTCCACTGCCAATCATGAGTGGACAGGTGATCCGCTGTGGTGACCCCTAACCAGGAAAAAGCCAAAAGAAGAAGAAGTATGCTGTAGTTAGCTTTGATGAAGTTTTTTTATAATTTTTGTTCCTGTAAGGGTGCCAGTTCCAGTAGTTACTTTAAACAAGACTGATTTATAGTCTGACCTAACCAGGGAGGGCATCACACATGGGGAAGTTCATTAACCCCCTATGTTGTTGAGTACCATGTACAAAACACTAGAGCCCACTAGTGGGGGTGCAGACCATCTGTTCCAGAGCATTTATGTTAACAAAGTCCAGGAACCTCTGAGCAAGTGTGTTTTTGCTCATGTATGTCTGCCAGTCTATGGAAGGATGGTTGAAATCCCCCATGACTAAGGTGTTGGGCTGTGTGGCAGGAGATGCCAGTAAATCGAGGTAAGTAAATTAGTACCAGGCTAATCACCCTTGTGAACCATTCCAAACCCAGCCAATTACCCCATGTAAGAATCAAACCCTGCACTTTGTGCCTGTAAGGTGAACACCTTAACCACCATGCCAACATTCCACCATTGGGACATTAGCGAAGCATGCTCCTCCTTTGTTAATGTGTGCATACAAAAACTTAATGGGGATCTTATGCTGTTTCCCTCCAGGCAAACTTAAGTAACAGGCTACAGATATTTGCCAACCATTTATATGTGGCTGATCTTGTGATATGACACAGAAAATAATACACCTTAAGGCCTAAAAACATGTTTACTACTTGAATTTAATCAAAATGAGAAGCAACACTACCATGTTTTTGTTACCTATCTAGCTGTATGTTCTGGAATATTAGGAAATGCTTATGTAAATCTAAGTCTGATTTTCTCTAAACTTACATCTGCCGTTCACTCTGCCATTTTATCTTGTATATACTTTTCATGTAACGTTGTTACTGTCGATTTGTGCAATGATATAACTATGCAATTTTTTTATTTTTTTGAATGTATGCATGTAAATTTCTGGCTTATTTTTCTGGAGCTTTTCTCTTCGGGTCTCCACTGAAAATGGGCCCTTGGCTCAGCCAGACTAACCTGGTTAATCAACGACAAATGAATAAATAAATAATAAGAGGGAGACTCAGTTTTTTCCAGGTATGGACCACTTAAAAAACTTCCCATAGGCACTTGAGATTACTTGAGCTTAAATGCTCAATATTTGTATTTGGGTAATACAATAGCCCATCTGAAGTTAGGATGGGACATGATTATGCTAAGGCTACTTTCTGACTGGTCCTCCAGGAAATATTATTGATTTGTCATGATTAACCTTAAGAAATAAAACCTTCTGAACATTTTTCAACAAATTAATGTATATACAGGCGTCTTCAATAAGGTCATCTGTCAATAATAAGCAATCATCTGCAAGTATTAGTACCCTAATCCCTTAGGTTCATAGGTTCATAGGTAGGTACTAGGCTATTGGCCCAAGGGCCTATGTAAGCCTAGCCAACAAGGTTCCCAAGCTTACGCCACCCAAGAAAGTTATTTTCCTGTGCCACTGTCAAGCAGAGACACAGAAGTAATCCCCAGGGTGTATTTCCTATTTCCCATCTACTCATCAATATTTTTCTTGAAGAGTGCTAATGAAAAACTTTGCTTGACATAGATGGGTAGCCTATTCCACAGTATGGGAAGTCTCTGGGACAGGAATCTATCCCTCCAGCATGTCCTGTTTATTGTGGTGACAAGGTTTAGGTCCCTAGAGCGTGTAGCTCGGAGGGATTGGGATTTCTTTAGGTGTAGCATGGCCAACAGCTCTGGGTTTGCCATAGCTTATATGCTAGGCAGAGAGCACCTTGGAGTAAGCGATATGCTACAGAATAAAGCTGGAGTTTTTTGAGATGGTCAGTGTAGGGCATTTGTTTGAGGCCAGTAATCCTCTTTGTGAGGTACTTCTGTGGCCTTTCCAGCTGCTGCAGATGTCTTGTGAGGTACATTCCAAGAGGGGCATTGTACTCTATAATGGGTCCGATGAGTGTCGAGTAGAGGGGAACAATTACCTCTTTTTTCCTGGATGAGAACCCTTTTATGATGAGGTGTGCCATGTAGAAGGACTTCCTGACTACTGTGGCAATGTGACTATCAAAGGAGAGACTACTGTTCACCTGGGTCCCAAGGTCTCTTATCACACATTTGGTGTTAAGTAGATTGCTGCCTATGTGGTAGTTCATGGGTACAGAGTTTTTATCAAAGGGGATGACACTGCACTTTTTGACATTGAGCTTGAGGCCATGGCTCTGACACCAGGCATCTGTCTCACCGAGGCCCTTCTGTAGGATGTTCACATCATTTGGGGACTTGACTATGGCTCCTAGTTTGCAGTCATCTGTGAATTTCGTTAGCCAGAGGCCTTCTGTGTTAGCCTGTACTTCAGAGAAGTAGATACCAAACAGGAGAGGTCCCAGAACTGAACTCTGTGGTACTCCACTTGTCACTGGTTTGAGGTCAGATTTGGAGTCTGCAACTTTTACAGTGTGGGTTCTGTCAGTGAGCCAGTTGGCAACCCATCTTGAGACGTAGGGATTTATACCTAGTTTAGTGAGTTTAGCTATAATTCCAGAAAAGGGGATGGTGTCGAAAGCCTTGGCGAGGTCAAGATAGGCTGTGTGAACCACCTTACCCTCATCTACAGCTTTGGTGACTGCCTGAAAGAAGTCAATCAGGTTCAGGAGGCATGATCTGCCTTTCACAAACCCAAACTGGGTGGGATCCAGAGTTTGGAGGTTACCAATGTCTTTGTTCATGAGTTCTATGATGATACGTTCCATGGCCTTGCAGACCTGGCTTATCAGGCTAATAGGTCGCTAGTTCCAGGGATCAGTGGTGGCTCCCCCTCTGTGGAGTGGGATAACTGCTGCTGTGCAACATTCAGTGGGCAAAAAGCCTGATGTGAGGCTATTATTGAACATGGTGCTCAAGTGGGGAGCCAGTTCATTCTGAAGTTCGCATAAAACGCAGCCTGGGATGTTATCCGGTCCTATGGATGCTGTGTTTTTGGCTATAGAGAGTGCAGCTTATACCTGAGTAGTTGTGATTACAGGGACTCTGCATTCTTCCTGTATAGATATGGGTTTTTTAGGGGGTGTGGGGGGGTAAAGTTACTACTGAACCTATCTGCCAGGATGTTGGTAATATCAGTTGGTTCTGTAATTTTTGTGCCGTTGTGCTGTAACTCAGAGCAGATCTGGGTTTTCCATCGAAATTCTTGACATAGCTATAGAATGCTTTGTGGTTGTCCTTAGAATTAGTGGTGATTTTGTTTTCATAGCTAGCTTTGGAGGATCTTATAAGGGATTTCAGCTTCTTACTTAGGCTGACCAGGGAGCTCTTCCATTCATGGGATTTTACTCTCTTTTGCAACAGTTTCTTCCTTCTGTTGTACAGTTTATTTATGGCAGGGACCACGAGATTGGCTTCCTTTTTTTGGAGGATAGCGTCTTGGTTCTGTTTGGGATAGCATGATCCATGCATTCGTGTAAGTGCTTATAGAGTGCATTTGTGTAAGATTCAGCAGTTGTAACTGTATTGTCCATCTGCATGGGTGTCATGAAGTTCACCACTTCTGTCTTAAGAAGCATGAAGTTGGCTTTGGAGAAATTTTTTACCATGGTTTCCTTAATGGGGGGTGGGGGCGGGATGTGGATATCAAGGTTGATTAGCTTATGGTCGGATTGGACCAACGAGGAGTTGACTTCAGGTGTGGAACACTGGTCACTCATGTTGGTAATGACTAGGTCTAAGATACTGTTGCCCCTGGTGGGGGTGTGGATAAGTTGATCCAGGGCATTGGGGTTTATGAATTCCAGAAAGCGTTGAGCTAAGGAGTTGGTACATGAGTAGTTCTCCCAGTTAATGGTAGGGTAGTTGAAGTTGCCCATTATTAGGGTGTTTGGTTGAACCCTAATATTTTCCAGTACATCAAGAAAATAGGAGTGGGAATCCTGGGGCATGGCAGGGGATCTGTAGCAAGCTACAATATGGATTGCAGTTTTGCCCAGAGGTAGTTGCACTTGGATAACCTCGGATGCATTATGTTGAGCAACATGCCTGGAGGTGTGGATATCCTTAATGAATATGGACACACCTCCGCCTTTGGTGTTTCAGTCCAGGTACATGGCTGAAAGTGTGGTATGAGTTATAGCCTGGTAGTGCAGGGGCACTCCCTTTAGCCTTGAACCAGGTCTCGATCACTGCACAGATATCGGTATTCTCCATTTTAAGGAGTGTCTCGAGTGAGTGCATTTTGAGATTTAGACTTCTAGCATTGAGTAGCATTACCCTCAGTTTTTGCTTGCCTGTTCCTATTACGGTGGTGAATTTGTCATTTGAACCTTGCCTAAAAAAGGCACTATAGTGGTGGCAAGAGCCTTAGCCAGCATCCGGAATCCCAGGAGCGACAGGTGCAGGCCATCTGTGGCAAAGCATCATGGTCTGTCGACCATGTCATCTCAAGCAGACAGATATTGGATCCCCTTAGAATGACACCAGAAGCTTAGCCAATTGTTGAAGTTAATCATTTTGTCCTTGTACTGCGGTATCATTTTGGGCGATGGCAGAATGCTACTCAGGGCTAGGGTCATACCTGCCTGGGCTACAAGATCGGAGAGCTCTTCCATGTCTCTTTTCATGCAGTCCTGGGAGGTACATCTCAGGTCATTCACACCAACATGGACAAAGACAGAGTCATATTTGTACTTGTTGTGGAGTGACCTGAGTGCGTGGGTTATGTGGCAGATCCTGGCACCTGACAGGCAGCTGACAGTAACCTTCTCCTTGTTTAGCCTGGTGAGTGGGACTTCAGTGTGCCTGACTATAGAGTCACCTATGGCTAGTGTGCTGGGTACATTGTTTTGCCAACCTCCAGATTTAGAAGCCAGTTTAGCCAGTATGAAAGTCTCTAGAGCAAGTAAAAAGAGGTCTGGAGAATAGGAGCATCCCTGCGTAGTTCCTTTGGTGAGATGAATGCATGGTGGAAGATGACATCCAACTAAAATCCTCACCCAGGTGGTGAGTATAATGAACATATAGATGTTATGTATTCATTAGGATATCATATTGTTATTATTATGGTCCATGCAAAGATCTAATATGCCTAATCAAAAGCTTTCTCAAAAGATACCAAGATACCAGCAGATGCCTTGGTTTTTTAGGTTTGATTTTGAAACAGCACATGTAATCTTTGGTTATGGACTGTGATTTATCTATCTTTTATGAACCCAGTTTGAGCTGGATTAATTCATTTGGGAAAATAATGTTGGAGCTGGTAGGCCATAATCTTACCATATAACTTAGCTTCAGTACTTATTAATAATACAGACCTATAATTTCAACAGTAGACCATAATCTTAGCATAGCACTTAGCTTCAGTATTTATTAATGATACATGCCGATAGTGTTGAAAAGTAGGCCATAATCTTAGCACAGAATTTAGCTTCAGTGTTTATTAATGATATGGAACTATATTGTTTAACTCCTGTGTTATCTTTTGCCTGGAGTAGCAATACTGCTACTCTTGATTCTTGTAGTGAAGTTGATTCTTATCTGATAAAAACATACTATTAAACAGTTGGACCAAGGATGTGAGGAAGCACTGTTTCAATATTTTATAATCCTCAACAGTTAAGCTATCTGGGCCAGGAACTTTACCCATGGGATAATTTTTTATCATTTGTGGGACTTCCTTTGTGTTTAATTTCTCTTCTGACACTAATGCTCCCTCTTCTGATAATTTATTCTGAACAGGGAACTCAAAAGCATCTAGTGATAAATTGCTGGTATGCTGATGTTTGCCTAATATGGTTTCAACCTATATGCCAAAAATCTGGTACACTTAGTCCCAGATACCCATGCTTGGACTGCTGCTCCAAACACAAGATGCAGCTCTCTCTCAATAGCATAGTTAAATCCCTATTAGCTGTTTATATGCCATAACACGATTCTTGCTCTTAAATTCTATATTTTGGCAAGTCAAGCAGAACTCATAGACCTCTTTCTTCTAATGTTTTTAATCCTATTATACATACTACTTAAGTATTTTGCATTAGCTTCTCCCCACGATATCTTTCAATCTTAATTTGAAAGTTTCCCACCAATAGAAGTTGGCAAACAAATAACCAGATTAAAATGAATGAATTTCTTCACATCTAGCAGTATATACTTAATACAGTCAGACTCCTGAAGGACCAAGGGATCTACTTAGGAGTGTTTATGCTATTGATATGGTAAACTATAATTTTGGAAGTCTAATACCCCTGGAAAAGGAACAGAAAAATTAAATGGTGCCACTATAACTAACTGATTTGGTGTAGCAAACTAAATCCTAAGAAATCAGACAACAATCTAACCTAGTAGAAGAGCTCCCACTGGGAGACAGAGATGTGCAATTGCAGTCAGAGCCATTTAATATTCTAGTGATGTCATACAATCCCAGGTAAGGTGTCTCATCTTTAAGTACTTTTCGATGCCTTAACATACTTCTCAACAATGTCGTTGGACGTGTACTAATTGGAGAAGAGTATAACATTGAAATTACCTTCAACTAAAACATCTAACCATCCTGTGGAGCTGGAGAAAAAAAAAACAGAAAAGAAGATGGGACTATTTATACTAGGAGCATAGAAACAACATAACAAAATAGGCCTTTTTTGTTTTCATCCTAACCAGTAACATCTACCTTTGCCATGTTTTGCCACCTCTTTCTTAGACCATTGCAACTCACTATTCATATAGATAGCAACTCTTCTCTTTGTGGAATAGGCTGAAGTGATGGCAATATTCTTCCCAAATAATTGTTTCAGACATTTACTATGTTGTCTGGTTAGCTTCACATCTTGGAGAAATCATACTAATGTTTTTTTTTTTCCAAAAAATGAGAACACATGTCACTTTACCTTTGTGTTTAAACCTCTGGCACTTAACCATAGTTAATTAATATCAATAATAACCATGCTATAATTAACCATCTTACAAGCAACTATACAGTTATAGAAGTTGATAGCAATTAAACAAATAAAGGATAAAATAGAATAACTATATTTAGTACTAGATTTCCAGAAAATGCAATTTTGTTGCTCATGTTTAATGTCTTTGTAAGTGACCTTAAAAAGGATGTAGATGGAAATGCTGCTTTTTTGATGATGAAGCAAAATTATGCATTGAGAATGATAGAAATAAGGTAAAAACCAGAAAAGAGACTTAGCAAGAATTGATGAATGGATGGGCTAAATCATGACAGACTAAATTCCATGCTGATAAAATGTAAAATAATATACCTGCGAAGTATATAGCAAGAAAAGAATGACAAAAGAGGAAAGGGCTTTGTGGGTAGTCCTATCAAAGGATACCAAATAAACAAATAGTGTGGGAAATTAGAAAAATGGTAGAACAATGGGTTGCACAGGTATCAGCATTACGCAGTGAGAAATGTTGTTGTCTCTCCTTTTATGCATACATATATGGATACATTTGTCAGTATATGTGGTGTATGAGATCAGGCAAAATGCACATTACAATAATAAATGGTTAAATCATTAATCATCATAATCACCACTAAAGACTGAGGGAGAATCTTCAATAATAGTTTAAAGTGTGAACACTGTGGAGCTACCAAAGTAGCATACCTATTTCTAAAGGGCACATCTAGCCCTTTAGGGAGATTATTATACCCCTTTACAGCTCATTGGTATTGCTCACTATTGAATAAAATATTGAGTTTTTAGCCTTTGGCCATTCTACTTGAAAAAAAAAACTTGAAAATGCACAGTTCCTTAACAGAAAAATTATTGGTATAAAATAGAAGTACTCAGATGTACTTCAGGAACTGTCATTATATTCTGATTCTTAAAGATTCCTTAGAGGTAATCCCTGCTGGTTAACCAGGAAAGTGAACTGTTCCTCCTTGGACCCTTTTCTGCTACAACTGAAGCCACAAGAACAAGGGTAAATACATGTATCTGTGGACAATTTAGTGCAGCTGATCAAATTGCATATCTTTTGGAGATGGAAGGAAACTGTAGAAGAAATAGAAAAGCCACAAGGGAAACCATTAGAAAACTTGATAAAAATCAGTGACTAGAGTTCAGAATTGAACCAGAGAGCTGTTGACCAATTACAGAGGTGACAATATTCAGCTCTCATATCTATATCTGTATCTATATATATTGATATATCTACATATATCTATCTACCTATATACATGTTTGTCTTTTCGGCTTTTCCCGGTTAGGGGTCACCACAGCGGAACTCCAGTCCACTAATGATTGGCTGTCAATTTTTATGGTGCCGAGTTGCCAGCCTGATGCCCAACCTTCAGCGAAGGTACGGTCATTCACGCATGCCTTTCGAAGGGCACTCGACCATGGGGAGGACATGCAGACTCCACACAGAAGGCACTCCAGCCATGAATCGAACAGGAGAACCTCTTGCTGTGAGGTAATAACGCTACTGCTGTACCACCGCGGCTTCCATCTATCTATATACACACACACATATATATATATATATATATATATATATATATACACACACACACACACACACACACACACACACACACACACACACACACACACACACACACACACACACATATATACATAGTTGCTTTACATTTTGTAAAATTTTGTAGGATGCTACTTTGGTCAACAAAGTGTAGCACTGTGTGATTTGTGTGACCACTGGATTGATGGATTGAGTGATTGTCACTGTGTTTCATCAAATGAGGTACATGGGTGTGTATTAGTGGTGGGAGAGAGTATAAATAGGTTATGTGTGCATGTGTATGTGTGTGTAAAGTTTAGAGGAAGGGCTACTAAGGGAATAGGCTTTGTATATGTGTGTGTGCATGTGGGTTGAAGGAATGGTTAGGTAAGGAGTAGCTTTAGTTTATGTGTGACTGTTTGCAGATTAGTACTAGAGTAAGGGTTAGGTAAGGGGTAGACTTAGTGTGTGTGAGTTGGTCTGCAGGTTAAGGTTAGAGGGAGGGTTAGCTCAGGGGGTTGACTTAGCACTGATTGTGGATTTGTACATATGAGAGGTGAGTGTTGTGCTGTCTTTGTAGTGGTAGTGTTATGGAAAAGTTTTTTTTAAAGTAAGTTGCATGGTTTGAGGAAGAGTTAGCATTAGTGTTAATGCACATTACTAAGTTGAAGCTGAGGGGTGAAGTCCCCCCCCCGCTTGCATTAGTAGTGCATTCTAATCCTAACCCTGCCACAGCATCTTTCCATAACACTACCACTATTCAGACAGATTTGAACTGAATGCATTGCACTATCAATGTTTTTATGCTGGAAAATTAAATCTGTTTCCTTTTTTTCAATCTATTGCTTTTGAGGATATTGTGTGTATCTGAATTGAATGTTTGGTATATTGTGGTGAATGATTTGTATCAGCCATTTAACATGTCAAACATTCATGATGTAATCATACAGAGGGGGTGCATCAATACAAATTATCTTAGCCCAGTTGCAGGAGCATTTTATTACTTTTATAACCAAGATTATTTTTCAGAGTTATGTGACCTTCTAGTCCAGGTCTTACACTTCTTAGTGGAAGCCATCTACACTAAGAAGTGTGGGAGTCCAACTTATTCTTGCAGTAGTCAGTATTAGCTTACCATTGAATTCTATATATGCTATTGATTTGGAGGGATTATATAATCATTCAGCTGCAGCAAACAAATGTATACTTGAAACAGAGATTCCCTGAGTGCCAAGGTTCATTTACCATCCTAGGGCTAAGAATCTGTTTGTATTGCATTGCAACTAACTCTCAGTTTAAAGCTCTGAATAATATGTAGTTTTTTAGAGTACTAATTTCTTCACTGTGAGTGGCTTTATTTTACTTTAATCGTGCTTTATCCAACTCAAATACCAAATGTGGATGCCTTTAAGTTGTTTTATTTTACTTCTAACAGTAATAATTCTTATACCTTTTTGGATTTTTAGTAATGATGCTACAGGTCAAATATACAAGAGTATTGCAGTTTGGGTCTGGCAGGTCACTGCTTGACTGGTTACCCCTTGCTAACACTGTTAACCTCTCACCTTTATATTGTGAACCTACAACAATTAAGAACAGAGAGTCATTATATGAGCCTGACAAATCAACACCATTCAGTTCTGCATCAATCCTGGATTTCTTGCATTTCAATGTTTCCTTTCAATTTTTGAAATTGTGTTTTGCATTTACTAACACAGCTGTGACAGCCTTTGTGCTGTGATTTTACTGATATTTTGTAATGATTCATGTCAATTCTCTATATCCATTCCTTACCAGATAGGAGTGGCACGCTTCATTTACACTCCTGCAAGTCCAGTATCTTTGTTTTACAATTATGTCACTGTTATCTTGATCTTGTCATCAGTGGAGCACTTCCTCAAAGGTATACACCTTTAAAAGTATTTTGGCTTTTTTTGTGGTATGCCTAAACATATTTTGTTATAGCTAGCTACAGAAGCAATAGACATTGCTGCTTGTGTCATAACTACTTCTATGTAGCTTCATCCCTGATAACTCTTGGGTAATCCATTATAAACATACTGCCAACCAATTTACTAACAAAGTTAAAACTAATGACAACTCATCCTTTATATGTGCAGTCCCATTCCTACCATTACTTCAGAACATCACCCAGACTTCTGTCACAGCTATTGGAACTTTGCTAAACAATCCCAAAATTATACACAGTCTTTCAAAATAACCTCTTCCAACAGCCCAACATTGAAACTGTAACCCAAAAAATCATCTTCATACCCTAATTGACAATAACCTCAAATATGACCAACACATACCCTAATCCATTGAAAAACACACCAAAAACTTGGCTCACCATGTCGAATCTAACACTACCTGACAGGTGAGACATCTATCTACCTTCCTACATTCCTCCTATATGCCTCACCTATTCTTACAAACCTAAATATGACACTTGCAGCTAACCCCTCCCCCCAGTTACATAAATTAGCCAGATTTGCTGCCAGCTTTACATATATAACGCATCACTGCAGAGCCATGAAACAACTAACTGGCTTGAACTACTCAGCTTTTTAACATATTACAACTTATTACTGTACCGAATTGTCATACATGCACCAGAAAAATGTCCAGGAGTAAAAGTTTCCTTGCAGCACTATTCTGTACGTAGAGGCATTCATTCAACCAATAAGCTCTTAGTAATCACAACAAAGTCTAATAACTCACCAGGTGACTCACTTACTCCCGTTATGTATCGAAACTCTGTACCATCTCAACATACCTAAAACAGAGCATGAAACTTTCCACCTTCAAGCTCTTAGTAAAACACTTAAACCACATGTGGCTGTGGATATGTGGTTGTGCACATGCTCCTCACCTGGGTAACCCCATTTTCCTTTCTCAGCTCGTATCTCTTTTGCCTTTATAATTTCTATCCCTTTTACACAACAAACCTTTCTAATAATCCTCCTGAATTTTCTTCCTACCATAATCCCCACTTTACATTTCAGTTCCTTTCTCACCATTCTGCTTCATCCATCTCCCTCAAATACTCTCAACACTCTCTTATAACTAGGTTATGTGTCATTAAGTACCCCAGTATTCTTACCCCCACTATACTTCATTCATCATCCATACAATGCCTCTCTGCCAGCTAATGTTTTACACCCATTACCTCAGAGTCATTTATTCCTGTCATCTATGCTGTAACAACTCTTACTTAATTGCTATAAGTCATATTTAATGTCTGCTTGTCATGAATATTACACATGAACTATTTGAATACTGGGTGTTCTATACTCGGAATTTAATATCATGTATAATGTCACCACAGAACAAATACTTGTTTTAGCTTTGTAAAGTGTCACCATAAAACAATTGCCTGTTTGCATGCCAGTGTCTTGAGAACTATCTATGTAGTGCGCCTTTGTAAAAAAATTATTTTGTTATGAGTATTTTAAATTCATCTGTTGGAGCTTTTCTCCTTCGGTCTCCACTGAAAATAAGCTTTGCCCAATAGGACTTTCTCTGTACATAAATAAATAAATGCATAAATTAATAAATAATTTTTTTACAGTAATGTTTTTTAAAATTTTTTATGATTGAAAAATATTTTCATTCCCTATAATCAGGGTATTACATATCAAACTAGTGTATTTTACATATATTATCATTTCTTTTCTTCCTAGTTGTATACTGTGAACTTCTCCTTTTGTTTTTTTTTCTTTCTTCTTTTTTATTGTCTCCTACATGCTCTGTATCTTCAGATTGCTGAAGATTTCTATCCTAAAATACTAAGATGGTTATGTGTGTGTGTTTATATATATATATATATATATATATATATATATATATATATATATATATATAGACATACAGTATCAGGTTTAATAATGCTTGATTGATGTGATCTTTATGCACTTCTTTTCTAAATGTGATCTATTTGCACTTTGCTTAATATTAATTATCACCCTAATCAGTAATATATGTAGCAATAGTTTTCCAAGCTGTGCTAATAGCACAAGTACAGCCACCTTCATTAAATCATGATTTTCTAGCAATTAAGCAAATAATCCATCTTTTGACATGAGGAACCTAGGACTCCAATGTTGTCATGTGTTACCTATATATATGCACAGAATTTAGTATATTGGGCAAGATACTTCTGTTTCAGCAAATCATTAATAACATAATTAATTAACCCATTCTTGGTGACAAACAAATAAAAGAACTTAAAAAGATACAAGAATAGGTAAATCAAAAATCATGGAATTCACAGAAATTAGAATGCATAAGTTGAATTCTAAGAATAAATCATACAAACCCCAGTATACAGAGGGTCTATATTAGATCATCAAAACTGCAGAATTTCGAATGATCTAATATCAGACCCATATATTGCGAATGCTGAAAACAGTGAAGCTGCACAAAACCAAATTCTTTCCTAGGGAAAGAATTCTGCTGGCCATTGTTGTGGCTTCACTGTTTTCAGCGATGCTGTGGAAAGTTACGGGTTGGGTTAATGTAAGTGTGTGATTGTGCGGACGTTCGTGTTAGGGCACAGGTTGGGTGAGTTAGGGTTAGGGCGTGGGTCAGGTAAGTGTGTGATTGTAACAGAATTTGGGGTTAGGGACGGGTTAACTGAGTTAGGGTTAGGGCGTGGGTGAGGTGAGTGTGCGATAGTGAGAATTTGGGGTTAGGGGCAGGTTAAGTGAGTTAGGGTTAGGGCACGGATGAGGTGAGTGTGCAATAGTGACGGACCTTAGGGTTAGGGTCTGGGTTAAGGTAAGTGGTGAATGTGCAGTGTAGTGTAGGGTTAGATGTAACTTTTAAATATATGTGTGTGGATTACTGCTTTTTATTGTGCTTGTGGTGTGTGTGTGTGTTTCTCAGAACAGCAAATTTTTTCCCTTGTAAAAAAATTGCTGTTTTGAGGTTTTGATATTGTTAGGGTTCGAGTGTTGCAGTTTGACATTATGGCATTCGATAATGAGCCGTTTCAATGATCAGATATAGACTCGTATACAAAACAATATTAAATGAAGTTTACTGAACTAACTTAGCAAAAAGTAAGGTACTTGGTAAAGTAGTCATTCTGACCCACCATACCAGTCATGCACATCATACTATGATACAAGGCATGCCTCATGCAATAACTTGTGCCTGTGACCACTCACAGTCAAGGATCAAGTTTAAACTATTAAATAAACATTCTCCTGCTAAACAGTTATACAAGAAATCACAAACAGCACCGGATAGTTTAAGGTAACATCTGGGTAAACCCTACCTTGGACTTATTGATGCAAATAGTTGTTCCAAGCTTGTAACCATAACCATTTTTGTAATTAATATTATTAGAGAATTGGTCATTACATGATCTTTGTACATAAAAGATTCCTATAACTTTACTGATAAGTGTAAGATATACAATTAAGACACAGTGATGTTTTTGTTACTGTAGATTTTTAGTCACTATGTTTGATTATTTATAAAGATGTTGGTTTGGAATATGTATCAAATATACTTTTTAAAATATGAAAATGTCAGGTCTATATTATATTATCGAAGGGGCTGTTCATCGAATGCCCTTTCATCGACAAATAATAATCAAAATACAAAAACCTTGAATGGCCACATAAGTGAATTTTTTCCCCAAGGGAAATAATTGCTTGGCCAACACCAAAAAAAAAAAAAAAAATTGCAGACCCTACAAAGTGGGGATCTTCTCCTCCTACAACCCCTGATGTGGGGGGCTGTGTCCCCAGACCCCCCCTAACTAAATATAACAACTCAGAAATCGCAGTACAATGGAGGAAAGGGCAAATCCCCGATGACGGCCAAGCAATTTTTTTCCCCTGGGGAAAAATTCACTTATGTGGCCATTCAGGGTTTTGGTATTTTGATTATTATGTGGTGATGAAAGGGTGTTTGATGAACAGCCCTTTTGATAATGTAATATAGACCTAACTTTTCAACTATATGTAAAGTAAATAACTTGCTAAAATGCTAGATTTAATAAATACTTATTTTTTTATTTTTTGAAGTAAGGACTACCAGCAAGGGATGGGCATAACAATGACACCCAGGTATGCTAGGCTTTTTATGACTTGTTGGGAACATCTGTTTATTTCCCTGATTAGGTCATTGCAAGAATATTGATGATTTATTTATTATTTGGAAGATTAATGAAGTAAAATTAAATTAATTTGCATTTTATTTGAATCTAATGCCTGATTTTATGAAGTTTTCTCTGAATTTTAGTAGAAATTAATTTTTTTGGATAGTATAGCTTACAAAAAGGATGGCATGATTAATACTGAAATGTATAAAAAGTATTATTAAGAAATGGTTATTTGAGTCATGACAGCACCCATCAAAAATGGCTGAAAAGGAATTTTGTGAAGAGTCTAGCAATTTGTTTAAGCAAACTGAAAATGAACATTGTTACGCAGCTCATGACATTATATTCAAGCAGAAATTTATATTGAGAGGGTAACCTGTAAATATAGTCAGGGATACCATTAAAGAAGTACTTGCTGTCAGTCAAATAAATGTATACAAACCCTTTGTAAACTATATGAAAAGAAGGAAATAGTGTCATTGTAATTAGAACTTTGGAAGTTAATAGTTACAGTAGGCAAAACATGTCTGTGATGTTAATGCATTTTGCTGATAGTAACACAATAAAATTATAGGTGATAACTGGAACATTTTAACTGTTTTTCAAGTAGCTGATAATAAAGTGGACAATAAACCAGATTTTATTTACAAGAAAGGTAAGTATATAAAACATATATTTTTTTGTATGAATTTGTTGGGTAAAGACACAAATACCGTGAGCATAGAAGGAAGGGAATGCTTCACTCTGTTTTTGTCATCAGAATCAACACACCATAGACAAGATGCTTTTTTAACTAAACGCAAGACTTGTAAGGTCCCCTGGAAGTTTTTATTTTACATTTGACAAAAAAATGTTTAAGAAAACAGCATCTGTCTCATTTAAATAAAGGAAACTTTAATAAAAACAAATTTCGGTTTGGCTCTTTTGTCTCGTAAATAAACTTTTTCAGATTTCCTTTTATATCTAATAATGTGGTTTATTCATATCTTGCTTTTATATAGGCAGAACTTCTTGCAAGCTGCAACAATGGATTTATGAACACAATTATGGATTCAAAATGAAAATCAAAATAATTACTTATGCAGGCTTTTCAAGTATGCATATAAATTAAGTTTAAATTCTTAACAACTGATTTTTGTACTTAGCGATTCAGGCAGGGAGTTTATTTATTACACTGGAAAGAATACCGATAGGAAGTAAGATTAGATGATTGCAATTTTTCATGAATTAATGAAATTGTGAATTTTAGAGGGATATCAAAGAAGAAAAAATTAAAACCCTTTTCTCCTCCCTGTTACTTTCTAATACAACTTTCACTTTAATGTTTTAATTACATCTTGATCATATGATGGTCTATTGGAATAAAAAGGTTCTGAATTTCTCTTGCTGTTTAGTTTTAAGATGTCCTTTGAGACAAAATGAATTAATGTGTTGGTTTAATGAAGTTTTGTTTTAGCTTTTTTCTCATGTAATATGACATTAAAAATAAAGATGACAAGATGTCAAGAAAAGCACCGCCTGTATGTGTGAAGTCTGAATATAGTCATAATAGTTGAGCTTGCCATGTTTACACTCTCTGATGTAGCTGTTGAAATTTTAATCATCGTACTAAAATTAAAAAATATAACTGGATAAATGTTGTTAGCAGATGTAAAGTTTTGCAAGTAGCTGATCAAAATGATGATAGAAATGCTGAAAAGAAATAATCTTTCTCAGTGACAAGAACATGTACATATAAAAAAATAATCTTCCTTAAAGACGGAAAATGCAGATATAAAGAAATAATCTTCCTTAAAGACAGGAAAAATGCATGTGTCTTGCACGAGTGGGAAACACTGGTCAGAAAAGCTGCTTATTAATATAAAGATTACTAAGTTGACATCTGACACCACAGTACAGTGTAAAATTTGAGAGCTGTATTAAGGCTTTGGGGAAGGAAAAAGTATGCAGTTCCACATTTCTGTTAGTCAGCCCACCGAGTCATCCCTTACAGACACATAGAATTTGAGTATATATGTACAAAAGAAATCATATACAGTGTGGCACTGCAACAGGTTGACACTTGTTTTTAATAATGAATGTCATCTAAAGTAAACACTCAACATGTAAATATATATATATATATATATATATATATATATATATATATATATATATGGGTCCACTATGTAATTTCGAAATACTGAAATCCCGAAATTCAGTATTTCGAAATTACATAGCCGAAAACTCAAAGTTCTGAAACCGGCAGAAGCGCAAAATTCAAAATCCCGAAGCATGTAGATGTTGAATTTCCTCTTCTGCTGGTGCGATGTGTGGATGTATCGGCTGAATTTAAGTAAATTTGTGTGTGTAAATGTGTTGGTTAGGGGCTTTAGTGTGTGTAAGTGTGTGTTGTGACTGTGATGTGTGTGTGTGTGTGTGTGTGTGTGTGTGTGTGTGTGTGTGTGTGTGTGTGTGTGTGTGTGTGTGTTAGTGTGTGTGAGGGACTGTAAGATGTGTGTGTGTGTGTGTGTGTGTGTGTGAGTTTCATTTGTGTTTCTGTCTGTGTGATCTAGGAGTTAGAATATATAAGTGGGGGGTGTGGTGGGCGCAGCCCCTCACATGAGGGTGGCAGGGGCACTTCCCCCTTGCTTATCTATAGTGTAGATGCATTTATTTGATTGTGGGGGGAATTTTGTGTTTGTTTATGTGTGTACTGTATGTGTAGCATAGTTTCGGCATTTTGAATGTCGCGGTTGTGTGCTTTCAGAATTGTGAGTTGTGCTTGGGCTTTCGGCTATGTAATTTCAAAATACTGAATTTCGTGATTTCGGTATTTCGAGATTATATACTGGACTCATATATATAAATATATATATATATATTGTCTTGTAGTTATAGCATCTACTTAATTCTGTCTATATCGCAGCTTTTCTCCCCATCTTTGAATGTTTCTCAAATTTAAGCCTAAATGTATTAATTTTTATCTCTACTCTATATAATTATCTTGTAGTTATTGTATGTACCTAATTTTGTCTACATTGGAGCTTTTCTCCCCAGGACTCCATTGAAAACGGGTTCTTTTGGCCCAGTGGACTATCCTGGTAAACCAACTGCAAATAAATAAATAAATAAATAAATAAATAAATAAATATATATATATATATGGGTTCCATACATTTTGTCAAATGCTGTTCTTCAACAAATGCAGGGGGTGTGGTTTAATGTCAATGGTACAGATTACTGAGTGGTGGAAATGTTGACAGGGTGTGTGACGTCTCCACTCTGAGCCAGTAATCAAGGAGCCTAAAACCTCACTACTGACACTAGAGAGGTATGTTGACTTGGAGTACAAATAGATACACTCAGTATTACAAGATGCAAACTTCTCTGCATCAAACACAATTTCTCTTAACAGCACAAAGGGCACACACTCAGCCCAGGATTTGGATGTCTCTATCTGTCTCCTCCAGGTTCCCAATAAGACTTCCGACTAGCACAGCTGTAGGGTTAAGTCCTCCGCTGAGTGTCCAAGCCTAATCCTCTAACACTCTCTTTGTGAAACCAATGCTTCACGTCCCTGGTCCAAGTAGCTGACACACACACACACACATGCACACACACACACACACACACACACACACACACACACACACACACACACACACACACACACACACACACACAGATACACACTCTTTGAAATTTAATTTGCAGACACATGCACACACACACACACACACACACACACACACACACACACACACACACACACACCTGGAAAGGCTGGCACAGAATTACTACCTAGATCACCTTCTGTCCAGAGTATAAGGTAGTTTCACTGCCACCAGTCAGTTACTACAAGGCTCTTAAAAGGGTATCCAATTATACAGAGTGAAATTAATATTAATAGAAATGGTAATCTTGACCAAACAGCCAGGCTTTCAGGAGTGACCAGAGTTATCACCAATAAATACATGTGAATACTTTCAAAACTTAAATATTTTCTAAAAAGGACCAGCCACAATGAAAAGTTTAAATATATGTAATAATAAATAAAAAAAGAACATGAACATACTAAATATATATTTACAGTAAACACCAGAGTTTCAGTCACAGGAAGCATTAAAAATAACACAGATGGTAAGTTTCACACAGTTATAGACAAACAGTATTTAGGTAGTCTCACTATCGATTCCTGATTGAGTAAAAGAATTACTGTTCCTACTTACTGAACAAAGCAAGGCAAGATGGGTGAGTGGTCCATGTTGTCAGATCCAACACAGACTGCAGAATGCTGCTGAGACTTCAGTCTCCTCTAATATTAACACATTATTTCCGTACAGAATGACATCACATACATCTGGTCATCTTGTTTCCCGCACTATCCCCATCACTAGAAGCTACTAGGGTTTAGCATCTGTATACTACAATACACAGATAAAACATTGCTCAGATGTGGTGCAGCTGCTGGAAGTCATAAAGCCATAAAACCATTCCACTCTTCCTACAGGAACTACAACCTCTTTTCTAGCACAGACATTGCGTCTTTGTCTACATTCAAAACTATGGGATAACATCTTTATGAGTTAACCCATAAAATAATTTAATTTCAAGGATATTTTTTTCAAAGCCAGGTGGATTAACCTTTTCTCTCCCAGTGTATGTTGTTACAATGTATACATGTAAACAGCTACAATAATGCATGTACATTTCTTTTCTGTCCAGAAGGAAATACTGTTGATACATTTTAACACAAGCAAACTTTATAAATACATTTTCACCACACACATCTGTACAAATCAGTTTGATATACAAATGACATATAATTATTTACAAAATTCCAGCTAGCTGTGCTGGCATATGTTACACATCCACTGCCCTACTTCTCTTGGCATGGCTAGCAGTACCTCCTATTGTCACATTGTGTAATGTGAAGATAGGTAAGGGAGGTTAGAGGGTGAGAGTTTTTGTGCATGTGTATATGAGTTAGGGTTAGGGTTGGTGGATGAGTGAAGGATAGGTGTACTTTAGGGTTAGTTTCAGGGTTAGGTTAGTGGATAGATATAATGTTGTTTGTGAATGTTTGTGCATACAAGTGTGTCTTGTGTAGTGGCAGTGTTATGGGAAAGTTTTTTTGAAGGTGAGGTGTAGGGTCAGGTTTGAGGGAAGGGGCAGCTTTAGGGTTAGGATTAGCATCCATTACAAAGTGGTGCAGAGGTGGTGCTGTTTCCAACATTGTCCCCTGAAATTTTAATTAAATCTCTTTCTCTCTTTTTTTTTTTTTGCCATTTCCTTGCTAATTTATATGCAACTGAGGTGAGAGAGTGCTCCAACATTAGAAAATTGTAAATAGGGGAAGAATCTAACTGTGGCATGGATAGACTACAAAAAACATTTGACAGCATTCCACATTCATGGATAATGGAATGCTTACAGATGTATAAGATACACCATACTGTTACATTACAGTGACCATGAAACAGTGTCAAAGCATTTTGCAGCTGTGACATGACAAATGGCAAATTAATATCGCAGGAATAAAAAATCAAAGGGGGGTATTCCAGGGTGATTCCTTTTTACCACTGCTTTTTTGTCTTGTCATTAATCCATTAAGCTGTTTACTTTACATATTAGGCTATGGTTACAGCTTGACTTACTGAAACCAACCTTGTTTAA
Source organism: Protopterus annectens (assembly GCF_019279795.1). Taxonomy (NCBI): domain Eukaryota; kingdom Metazoa; phylum Chordata; order Ceratodontiformes; family Protopteridae; genus Protopterus; species Protopterus annectens. Next base: position 1,273,621,503 of record NC_056731.1, on the reverse strand, counting down.
TGACTTTTCATCTACTTTTTGTGGATGACTTAAAATTGTATAGTTCACCAGATGGGGAGCTGAAATGAAAAGTACAGATCGTTAAAACATTTTCAGATAGTATAATAATGATTTTTGGTTTTGATAAATGTGTAAAACCAAGGAAATATTGGTCTGGGATAGAAATGTGTTAGAAAGGATCTTGAGTAGGATGGCATGTATAAATATTTGGGAATAGATCAGGAGTCAGCAATAAAAGATGAACAAATGAGAATAAAGCCCAGTAAGTGTCGCTCATCCCTCTCTAACATAGATGACAAGCAGGCGGAGTATTTTGTTTAGCTCCTTTAATACATACAGACACATTAGGAAGGATAGCAGCAACATAAAATATAAACAAACTGATTAACAGACAAACCTTACAAACATACGTGCTTACATCTCAGCATCTTACTACAAAATGGCAGTCAGGCTCACACATGCTCAGTATTTATACACTTGTGTAAGCCCTTGGATAGCTTCTTAAAGATACATACACACACGTTGATCTACAGTAAGGAATACTGCAAAAGACTAAAACTCTTACTGAATACCGCCATGACATCTAGGAATAAAGTACAAGCTATACATCAATTTGTTCTTCCTGTTCTAACTTACAGCTTTGGTCTGACTGATTGGCCCCTAAAAGTATTGAATCAACTGGCCATAAAAACAAGAAAAATGTTTCATGCATATTAAATAATATATAAAAGTCTGTGTATACCAAGATTGCATATGCCTAGCTTTGAAGGAGGTATGGTCCTCTTTGAAATTGACTACATTTATAGATCCACAGTTATAGGACTGCATAAATATCTGCTGACCTCATCAGATTCAAACATAGTGAAAGTTTTAAAACATGAAATGAGGAAGTCTAAGATGAAATCTTGGATTAATTTAGCAGAGGTATTTCAGAATAAAGTGGGAATGGAAATCAAACCAGAAGCAGACAAAACATATGCAACAAACGAATGTGCCAAAAAATTAAAGAGCAAGGAAAAGCATCAGAGGAGAAGAAAAGGAAGAGGCAGGTACTGGGATGTCGTGGGATAACCTCGTATTAATGAAGGTTTGATGGAGGAACATCAGAGAGACGTGAAAAGAAACCAGAAGATGGAAGGCTAATAACATTGGGCCAGGATAGTGGACTATGTACATATTGGTTTACAAAGTCTTAGTCCATTGAAAACATTGGAAAAACAGAAAAATGCAGGTTCTGTAAAACAGAACAGGAAAGAGTTGCACATCTTGTTGGTTGGTGTGATATACTCATGCCAGAGGGCCTGTATATTGAAAGGCACAATAATGTGGCAAGCCTGATGCATTGGAATTGAGCAAATGCTACAATACAGAAGTAGCTGAGAAGTATTGGAAATATGAACCATAAAGCATTATAGAAAATAATTAAGTATATGTCTCATTATCAACAGTTCACATTGCCAACAGTTCAAAAATATATGCAAGAAACCCAGTTATATTAGTTTATAAAAAAGACAAAAATAGCACTCATCATTGCAATTGTTTCACTCAGTGATCACAGTGTCTTACTTACAGGGAGACACAAGGTCATAAAATATCATGATATGCAAGCAGAAATGAGAGACATGTTGAAGGATACCCAGTCAGTACTAATAGTAGTAGGAGCGGCAGGCCTAATAAAAAAGTTTACAATTGTACATAAATATGCTACCATTACATGCAATGCCATATGAACTACAGGAGGCAGTTCTGTGTACATTGTAGTTGCTAAAAAGAGCACTTTTGGATAACATCAAAGACTGCAATAATACTAATTTCATGAACTCTAATCATACCCTGACTTAGGAATGGAGTCCATTCCTGTCATGGTATTAGAGACCCAAAACACTTGGAGAAATAAAGATGAGACAGATGACAAGCTCAGAGGGATGTGGCAGGGAGGGTTAGGCAGCCCTCTAAGCACTGATTGTATCAAAATAGGGGCCATACCACCTTTATCAGCAAGGAGGTTGGGACTGTAATTCTGATAGTCTAGACTCATAGTGGAACAAACCCACATGGGGAATTAACCAATCATTTGGTTCTTAGGTAATTTTTGAAGACAGCAATGGTGATTAAAATTCAGAACTAGGGAAAACAACTTCTCAGCTGAATGTATAGGTGATAACTAAATGATATATAGTTTTCTTTTCTTTTCTTCGTTTAATAGAGAAACTCTCATTGAACTAAACAAACAACTCAGAAGACAAATACAGTCTACCAAAGCCAAATTCGAGGTAAGTTTGGCCTCTAAGGCCAAGGACAACCACAAAGCATTCTTTAGCTATGTCTGCAACCTCAAAGGGAATACACAATTGTGTGCAGACCTCATTGTAAATGGAGCCACCTATACTGAGCCAGAAGATATAGCAAACCTCATGGCTGATAAATTCACCTCTGACTTTACTCCTCTCTCCCCCTCGACCTTCCCTCAGGGAATATCATCAAATATAACACCCCCACCATCACTAGGGAACAGGTCCTTAATGCTCTCTCTAAGACCAAGAAAACTGCATCAATGGGCCCAGACAATATCCCAGCATGCCTTCTAAATAGCATGAAACATGACCTAGCAGGGTTTCTGGAATTACTATTTAACTGTAGCCTCCTAACAGGCTTTGTGCCTCATGAATGGAGAAAGACAACAGTTATCCCTCTGCACAAAGGTGGGCCATCTACAGACCCTGAAAACTACAGACACATAAGTCTTACTAGTCTTATATGTGAAGCCATGGAAAGAAGTATCATGGAGATGATCAATAGAGATATAGTAAACCTCCAGACACTGGACCCAACCCAGTTTGGTTTTGTCAAGGGCAGATCATACCTATTCATCCTGGTACACTTCTTTGAGAAGGTCACCAAAGCAATGGATGAGGGCAAAATCATTCACACTGCCTACCTTGACCTGGCCAAGGCATTTGACACAATACCTCACTCAGGCATTGTTGCCAAAATAAAGAGGTTAGGCGCAAACCCATATATCACCCAGTGGATAGCCAACTGACTCACAGATAGGTCCCAGGAAGTTAGAATTGGGGATTCCACCTCTACAAAGAGGCCAGTCACAAGTGGAGTCCCTCAGGGATCAGTCCTTGGACTGCTCCTTTTTGGCATTCACTTCAAAAAAGTCAAAGCCAATGTCAGTGGTCTTTGGCTGACTAAATTTGCAGATGATTGCAAATTAGGAGCTGTCATTGAATCTTACACTGACACAAATGTTCTTCAGGAGGGGCTGACACAGACAAATAACTGCTGACAGAGCCATGGACTAAAACTAAATGCCAAGAAATGCATAACAGTATCCTTTGGGAAGTCATCCATCCCTGGTTACTATAATATTGATAACACACCCCTTAGAAATGACCCAGCAGTCAGGGACTTAGGGACACATATAGATAGTAATCTAGCCTTTGATCATCATGTGTCTACAGTGGTGAGGAAATCATTCTAAGTTGCGCAACTTATAAACAAAGGTATGGCATCTAAGTCCAAGGACATCATTGCTCCACTGTATTTGGGATCCATCAGACCCATCATTGAGTACAATGCACCCTTTAGTATGTACCTAACCAGTCATATCCAACAACTGGAATGTCCACAGAGGCTCGTCACTAAAAAAATATAGAGCATAAGTAATATGTCCTCTGCAGACCACCTTAAGGCCCTATACCTACATTTTGTCTCCTACAGGCTTTTGAGGGGAGATCTATGCCTGGCATACAGGGCATTGTCAGGCCCAACTCTGATGGACCTCCTGCATATCCACAAAACAAACAGTACCAGAATTACCCATTCTAAAGACTTAAATCTTGCATGTGATATAAATAGGACCTGCTTGATAGATAGGTATGTATCCCAGAGACTACCCCATCTATGGAACAAGCTCCCCATCCATGTGAAGCAGAGTTCCTCCCTATCCCAATTCAAGTGCAACTTGAACAATTGGATGGGAAACTGGAAATTCATCCGTAGTTTGGCAGCTGTGACACTAATGCAAACAGGTAACCTGTAAATGGTTCATCTCCCAGACCCATGCTTACACTTATCAAGGGTATCAGAACTTGTCAGAGATTTGGGATGCATGGCTAGGCTTAAAAAGGCCCTTGTGGTCGTTAACCTAGTAAACACCTATGAACCTATGAACATATAAGAAAACAGGCTATCTAATCTATTTTACAGTAAGGCTGGCTCATTAATACATGATCTACATTAGCCCTTGGAGAAGAAAGAATGGTGAGTGTAAGGCAAGATTTGCTGCAACATAGGGCTTGTGCATTAAAGAGTTTGAGCTCTACAGTTTATAAGATACAGGAAATGTTTTTGATCTATATAGTTGGTGACTTGTTTAAAAGTGTTATTTTTGTTTCATTTTCTTGTATTATGTCAGACCATTTTATAAGGGTAGTTCAGTTTTGTAATATGCAAAACAGGGACAAATGACTTGTTACAAGGAAACAGTAGATGGAAGAAAGACCAATCAAAAGATACTGGAAATAGAACAAAGGGACTAGTGGTCTGTTTTAAAGTGACACAACAAAGTTAGATATCAATATAATGTCCTGGAATGTCAACAGACTAGTATAATATAGAAAAATAAATCAGGCCCTTACATATGTGTATATATTAAGTAAGGCAAAACAGCAACCGCAAAGAACGAAAAACTGGAACTCCAAGGCCAGGCAGGACTGCAGAGCAAAACTTTTAATCCAAAGCCACAAGGCAGTGTGAAACACAATTGCACTGTGAAATCCACAATCATAAGTTAAGCACTTTTGTCTTGCAATCCAGACTTCATCAAATTCAATCAACCAATCAATCAAAATCTGATGGTCTGGGTTGCAAGACCTCCAACATGTCCTGTTTATGTTGCAGTTAAGATTTTGATCCTTAAAATGAGTATTTCTGATGCTATTTGTTTTGTGGATGTGCAACAAATCCATCAGTGTGGGATCAGAGGGTTTCTTGTAGACTAGGCATAGATCACCACCCAGCAGTTTGTAAGAGACCAAGTACAGGGATAGGCGTTTGAGATGTTCCACATAAGACATGTTGTTTATTCTGTGTCTGAAACTTCTGTGATCTCTCATGCTGTTGCAAATGCCTAGTTAGGTACATATTGTGACTCAGTGATCATCTGATGTAGGTTTGAGGGGACTGCTCTATAACTCATTGAGCACCTTATGTGGGATTGACTGCACTGTTCCATGGTTCACTGAGCATCTGATGTTGGTTTGAAGGGACTGCTCCATGGTTCACAAAGATTCTGATGTGGTTTTGAGGAAACTGTTCTTTGGCTCACTGAACAACTGATGTGGGTTTGAGAATGCTGCTCCATGGCTCAGCATGTACCTGATGTGGATTTGAGAAGACTGTTCTATGGCTTACTGAGCATCTGATGTGGCTTTGAGGGGAGTACACTGTGACTCAGTCATCATTTGATGTGGATTTGAGGACACTGCTCCAAGGCTCACTAGACATGTGATTTGGGCTTGAGCAGAGTGCTCCATGACTCAATGATCATCTGATATTGGTTTGGGACTGTTCCATGGCTCAGTGATCATCTGATGTGGATCTCATTGGATTGCTCCTTAGCTCAGTGAGCATCTGATGTGGGTTTGAGAGGACTACTCCATCTGATATCAGTTTGATGGGCTGCTTCAAGACTCAGCGAATATCTGATGTGGGTTTGAGGGGACAGCTCCATGGCTCAGTGATCATCTGATGTGGGTTTAATCAGATTGCTCCATAGCTCAGTGAGCATCTGATGTGGGTTTGAGGGGACTGCTCCATGGCTTACTTAGCATCTGTTTTGGATGTGAGGGGACTGCCCCATGACTCAGGGATCATTTGATGTGGGTTTGAGGGGGCTGCTCCATGGCTAAATTAGCATCTGTTGTGAATGTGAGGGGACTGCTCCATGACTCAGGGATCATTTGATGTGGGTTTGAGGCGGCTGCTCCATGGCTCATTGATTATCTAATGTGGATTCTAGGGGACTGTTCTATGGCTCAACAAACATCTGATATGGATTTGAATAGACTGCTCCATGACTCAATGAGGATTTTATTTATTTATTTTATTTTATTTATTTTATTTTACATTTGGTTACCAGGAAAGCCCAACTGGACACAAGTCCTTTTCAGTGAAGCCTAGAGAGAAAAGCTCCACTTATTACATAGATTAATAAAGTACAATTTCACAGGTACAGAAGACTAATACTATACATTTTACATCAAATACAACTAGGACAATAACACTGTAAACTGTACATCAACTAAAAGAAGGGTGAAAATGGTACACTGTACAGGTAAAAGGATGAAAGACCTCAAACTGTACAATCAAAATAACATTCAGTAAGATTTAGTATAATACTCATATAAAGTAAACACCAACTGTCTAAACTTAGAAGAAACAGTGACTATTGAGAGTAAGAGAGAGTTATGAGGAATGAGACATGCAAGATAAAGAGAATTCTACAGCCTGAAAATAAGGGAGTAGTATTTCCTTGGGTCAGCAAGAAGGAGATGGAGTTAGACTAGCCTGGGGAGTAACAGCTACAAATCCAATTAGTTTGTAGGTGTGTTTTTAGAGATTTCTTAAACTGCATTAAGGATGTTGTGGCTAATATATTAGTGGGCAATGTATTCCATTCTTTAGCTATACAATTTTAATATAGGGAGACATCTGCAGAGTTATTGGCTTTAGTGACTTGAAGGCGAGCTTTATTGTTGGAGTGTAGGACCCTAGTACTGGAGTAAGAATGTATATGGTTTTGTAATGTAGGGTTTTTCTCAGGGTAGTAAAGAATCTGATGGGTCAGTATATGCTGGTTGTAAAGGAGAAGATGGAGAAGTTCAAACCAATTGAGTTGTTTAAGGGCTGAGCAGTGGTATGTTTGATGTAGGCTGTTGGTGGTGAACTTTGCAGTTTTGTTGTAGCAAGCATCAAGTTTAGTTATATCTGATTTTCTAAGATTGGTGAGGATAGGGGAGGCATATAGAAGTGCAGAGATGAGATGTGTTTGTGCTATTGTAGCCCTGGTGCTGTTTGTAAGGAATTGTTTATTTCTATATAGTCCCCCCATTTTTTTATGTACTTTTTTATGGTGAGTGAAATGTGAGTGTCAAATTTCAAGTTGCAGTCTATCTCACACCTAGAAGTTTGGTGTGAGTGACAGGAGAGATAGTTGTCTTATTGTTAGAAATGATAGTAAACGTGAGTGTGGGAGTGGAATGATTAGTGGGCTGGAATATGAGAAGTTTGGTTTTATTGAGGTTTAGTTTTAGTTGAGAGTTGGTAAGCCATTCTTCTACAGAAAGGAAAGAGGCCTGTGTTTTTAATTGCAGTTCTTGGAGGGAAGGAGAGAAACAGAATAGTGTTGAGTCATCAGCATATTGGATGACTGAGGTATACAGAGTAGAGATATGGAGGTTTTTAGTGAACAGAGACAAAAAGTAAAGGATTAAGGATGGAGCCTTGGAGAACATCCAGTGTGACTGGTAATAAAGAGATAGTTCTTGTCTCCACTGTACTGCTTGCTGTCTGCCTGTTAAATAACTTTGAAATCAGGTAATGGTGGGTTTGCTAAGATTCAGTTCGGAGAGGGATTTAATGCATTTGTTGTGGTTAACCATGTCAAATGCCTTGAAAAAGTCAAGAAAGATAACAGAGACATAGTTGCCATTATTTCTATGTCTATATTTACTATATGAATGAATGACAAAAGGGCTGTTGTGTTGCTGTGATAGGGCCTAAAGCCATGTTGAGTGTTTGTGAGAAAGTTGTTGGTGTTGAGGTAACCCATGATTTGTGTGTGTATACATCTCTCCAGTATTTTGGTGAGAGGTGAGAGTATTGCTATAGGCTGATAGTTAGTTAACTCTTTTGAGTTACTCCCTTTGTGGAGTGGAATAATGTGAGAAATTTTCCATATCTATAACCCACACCCCTAACACAACTTCATCCAACCCCATTACTCCATTATCACTACATCACTACACCACTCCCATACTAGCCCTTCTTGCAATCACTTCAACCCTCCATTCTTGAAAATTAAAATAACACTGACAAAACCAGCAGCCAGTCAGCTATACTATCAAAATCTCCCAGTACAACCAATATCAGCAAATAAAACCATAATGGACACTAACAGCATCAAAGGAATAAAGCAGCAAGACCTTCAATCTGGCACAGTTAAACAGTTTTGGCTTACACAGTGAATGTAATGTTTCCAGCAAAGGAACAAAGAACAGTTGGTTAAAGCTATTGCATTTCAGTGTTGTGACTGCTGTTTAATAACACAAGATAAGTAAATGATACCCTTGTAGCTTCAAAGTCTAGACATTAAATAGAATTAATGGCATTAAAAATGCAGTTGTATCATCTAGTAACATCCGAAATGTAGAGCAGGTTTAGGAAATAAAGGAGTGACATAAACACAGTTACAGTAAGTTTATATAGTTGTACAATGTCCTGGTAGTTAGTCACTGGGCTCAAAAAGGAATATGAGCTTAGACTAGTTCCAGTTGCAGAACAGCATAACTCTCAGTATACTATCCTGTAGCAGCATAATTTGCTGATACATATAAAATGAGGATCTGATAAAGGTTTGAGGTTGACTGTTCCATGGCTCACCAATCATCTGATTTGGGATCTAGGGGACTGTTCCATAGCTCAATGAACATCTGATTCTGGTTTGAGCGGACTGCTGCATGACTCAGTGAGCATCTGATATGGCTTTAAGGTGGACTGCTCCATGAAACAATGAGCATCTAATGTGGGTTTGGGGGGACTGCTCCTTGATTCAGTGATCATCTGATGTGGTTTAAAGGGATTGCTCCTTGTCTCATTGTGCATCTGATATGGGTTTGAGGGGAATTCTCCATGGCTCACTAAGCATGTGAAGTGAGTTTGAGGGGATTGTTCCATGACACAATGATCATCTGTTTTTGGCTTGAGTAGATTGCTCCATGGCTCAGTGAGTATCTGATGTAGGTTTGAGGGGGACTGCTCCATGGATCATTGATTATCTGATGTGGGTTCTAGAGAACTACTCCATGGCATACTTAACATCTGATGTGGGTTTGAGGGGGCTGCTCCATGTTTCACCGAGCATCTGATGTGGGTTTGAGAGTACTGATCCATGACTCAGAGATCATCTGATGTGGGTTTAAGGGGACTGCTCCATGGCTCAATGTACATCTGATGTGGGTTTGAGAGGACTGCTCCATGGCTCTCCAAGCATCTATTGTGGTTTTTACAAGGACTGCTCCACGAGTCAGTGAGCATATAATGTGGGTTTGATGAGACTGCTCCATGACTCAATGATCATCTGATGTGAGTTCTAAGGGACGGCTCTGTGGCTCACCAACACACCTCTCAACCTCATAGTGCAAGAAATCTGGGCAAAGCCTAAATTAATGGGAGACAAAGGCCCAAAACTAAGGATATATTTTAAATACTGCTCTTATAAACTTATAAAGTTTCTAGAATAACTTGATTTATGTTAGCCTGCATTTTCTGAAGGATATGAAGTCTGAAACTCAAATGTATATCATTATTTAATGACTTCAGTATTCAGTGATTGACTGGAAAACCCCAAATTTTATTAGGAATAGACCAAAAATATGAGGCAAAAATCTGGAATTCTGCAAAAATCTGGACAGTTGAGAGGTATGCTCGCCAAGCATCTGATATGGGTTTGAGAGGACTGTTGCATGACCCAATGATTATCTGATGTGGGTTTTATTGGACTGCTTTGTATCTCAGTGTGCATTTTATATGTGTTTGAAGGGACTGTTCCATGGTTCACTGAGCATCTGATGTGAGTTTGAGGGGTCTGCTCCATGGCTCAGTGAGTATCTAATGTCGGTTTGAGGGGACTGCTCCTTGGCTCACCGAGCATCTGCTGTGGGTTTGAGGGTACTGCTTCTTGGCTCAGTGAGTATTTGATGTGGGTTTCAGGGGTCTGTTCCATTACTTGCTGGTCCTCAATGTCAGACAGATTTGGATGAATGCAAATCCATGGAGCTGCATGACTACTATTTCTCCAAGTGTTCTTTGAATGTCATATTCCTGAGTACCACAATGTTTTCATACATTCTTGTGCAGAAAGAGATTTGAGGCTTCAGGTCATATGTAGAGCCAGAAATGGAACACATGACATACAATAGAAAACCAAATGATATCATAAGCTTTAGAAGAGACACTTGAATACTAGACATTTTGTAAAGCAATCACAAAGTGGACTAAATTAGGTAGACACACATTAGGCTAACAGGCATTTTGGCATATTATGCACATACCACAGCAGGTGCATTGTAAAGCTAGGGATAGGAATAAATAAAATGCTCATTTAACTTTGTCTGTTTGGGGTAGGATGCAGTTGCCATCATTTCTATAGTTTTCTAACAAGCACATCGTGAGGCTGTGTAGTTTGACTGGTTCTGTTTTTACTTAGTACTTCGATTTTTCTTCTAATCATATATGTGCATTGCAGAATGGAAAAGTTGCACATGGACATATATGTATGTTTGGCAATAGTGGGCACTAATTATATAGACTTTTACCAAGAACTGTAGCAGAAGGACAGTATTGTCGAGCAGAAATGACAATGTAATATTTTTCATAATTTCTGCAGAGTATGCTTGTGTTTATTTACTTTGAAATAGATATTCACTTTATTTTGTGTCAAGCTGTCAGTGAGAAAGACCTGGTAATTTTCCATAATCTTTATCACTGACTACACATTTCCCGTTGAAGTCTGAATTTAATTTTTTAATGCTTTCTATTTCACATAATAAAAAAAGCATTAATGTTAAATGACTGTTATTATGTGCTATTAAGCAGTCTCAATGTCATTGCAACATTTTGTCTTATAAGACAAGGCGAAAAGTAAATTTTCCTCTTGCTCATTTTTATTACAATAACATGATAGCAGACCAAATAGCTAAGAATATCTTGAATGCATTTCTATGTGCTGGTTCTGCTTTAAACATAGTGTGCATGTTGCGTCAGCATAATAAAGAGCAGAACAATGAAAGAAAGTGAGCTGTGTGAAAGGAGATGCTATGCTGAAGATTAAATGCTCCATGGTGACATGCTCTGTTGCTTTAAATAACATTTCTGCTCTTTTCTCGCCAACAAATGAGTTGTGATTTCTTCCTCCCACTGCTCACTTATTGATGGAACTGTGTAGGCACAACTTCTTGCTTGGACAAACATATTGTTCGAAAGTTTTATTACTTTCTACCAAAGGCTTAAGTGAACCACATCCCACAGACTCTATAAGAGTGCCTACAGAGCTAGAAATCACTGCATGAAGTCACAATTCATGCTTTTTGCGGTTATTTCCTGAATAATTATCAGCAGCAATCAGAAAAAAGAAACGTTTATCTGCATAATATAAATGCAAACGAGGTTGAACAAATTGAGTATATAAGGGAAATGGATTAGATCAGAACTGGCCTAAATAACTGTGACATTGAGAAAACAGCAGTGCTTTAGTTCATAGAAGGCAACATTATCTAAACTGTGCTCTGATGAAAAGTATTACTAAAATTAACTAGTTATTTCCATGATACACTGGAGTTTGTATTAACCTGTGGGTATACAATGGCATTCCAGATAGCCAACAGTGGGAATACCATTCCAAATACAGTAAAGTTTCATACTGTGTTCCACAGAAGAGCCCATGCTGCCTGATTTCATTTGTGTATGATGATGACATCTGCTGTACCTGTGTAATATCTCCATGTGAACGGTAATCTCCTAACACAGCCTTCGATTTTAATGCATGTTGCACTGTTCTTATCACATTTTGTCGCATATTTATTTATTTACTTATTTCAGTCTTATGTTTGGATAGAAAGAAATGAGCCAAATGACTTTTTTTCCAAGAAAACATGCAGTACACAACAAACTATATAGGTGTGATGATCAGTTTTAAGTACAGTGAAAGTCTTTTGGATGTTTTATTAGGGGATAGGAACCCCTGAAATCTGTGCTAAAGTGTGGCCCTCAAACAAATTTTGCTTAGTACTTTACCAGGGACTACCAAAACAGAGCATCTCAGTGCTATGTTTTTTGTTTTTATTTTATTTATTTATTGATCATTTTATTTATGAATGTATTTATTTATTGCTTTTTCTCAGAAAATATTGCAAACCTGAGCAGACTTGGTGACTATTTTAATTATCAATATGATGAATAAATTTAAAACACTAGCTGTACGTCCAAGTATCACCCCATAATTTGATACTTAAACCCCAGAAGTACAGGCTATGACTTCTGGCACTCTGCTCAAAAAAAGTTAGTTGTTATACTAGAAAGAGCAGCTGAAGCTTTTAAAAAGTTTCACAAACGTTTCTAAGGTTAGACCTTTTGGGCAAGAGGGTCCATTATGGGTAACTCAACCCTAAAGATTAATGGCAAAAATATCTGTTTGCGGGATTGATCAAAGAAGGGTTTGGAGGAGATGGGCCAGCTTTTTGTAGTCACAGAAGGTAGGATCTATTTTGCATCATTTGACCACTTATGGGTGGTATTTAATTTGCCAAGAAATGATTTTGGAAGTGCTGACAAATAAGGCATCTCTTCTTTCATTCACCATATAAAGTATGCTTGGTGTCAAACAGTGAGGAGCTACAAGTTACTATTATGCAGGAGATAGGGATGGCCTCTTTGACTTCTCTAAGCAAAGTGTGTCAGCTATACCTACTGTTCTTTAAATGTAATAAGGAGGCTAGATAAGCTGTTTCAGTTCCCTAGGCAGCCAGTTCACCAACTAAGAAGGAAGATACTGACCCCCACCCCCTACCCAAAAAATGGCTGAGAAGTGGTATCTCCAGTCTCAGGCATGCCTGAAACGTCAGACCACAACAGTAGATGAATGTCATAAATTTCTGATTATACAAGTATTTGGATACTAGGAGGGTATGCAGCTGAGCCCAGTATGTCACCTTTTCAGAGGTATTTATGTCATGCACCTTTCTTTGTTGACCAGACTGTGTATAGCTTCTGAATGTAAATTGCCTTTGTTGGCACCATGTCATAGGTGGAAGACACAAAAGTATACCAAGATGTTAAAATCACATATAGGAGAAATTATTCCACTAGGACAAAAAGGTATGTGATACTCCCATATCAAAACTCTGACTCCATTATGGAACTGGATATACCTAAAGTTAGACCTAAGGGATAGATCGTGCACACTCAGCTCACAACTTTAGTGTAACTGTATTAGATGACACTTCCATTTATTGATCCTGTATGTATTGGTGAGTGTAATATACACAACAATGCAGAACTGTCTGAAATTATCATAGTTTTTGACACAATGTTACACAGACATATGTTTGCAGTGCCTAGCATCATAATCGATTGTTAAATGACCAGTTGTTAGCTGTTGATGCTGTTGTTTGTATTGTTTATGGCTATTATTGATTTATGTAACCACTTTAGTAGTTGTCTCAGTTGTTTTGCACTGTTCTTGTAATTTAAAAAAGAAACTCTGCTCAAAAAAGGTTATCAACCCTTGATTTAGAAATAACACTATATAGAGTTTATGTTTAAAACAAACAAAGCTGGTTCATATACATAAAGAATGCTACAGAAACCATTAGTTAGGAAAGCATGGAATAAAATGATTCATTACATTTTAATGCACACTGTTTGATCCCTCATAAAAGCAACAATCCTGATACCAGAAGAAAGGGACTACTAGAAGGAAAGATGTACCAGAAAGAAATGAATTCAAGAACATAGGTACTGCTGCATGCATTATCCTAAGATCTTTTCTGGCTTTCAATCACTGACATATTTTAGTTCATTACAGCAAATGATACTTTCCTCTTAGGGTCCTGGGTGTAGTTATATTAATAAAGTGTGGGTAAAGTTAAGATAATATAACTTTCTGTCCATCTCAAAGACGTAAGACCACAAAGTATTTTCCAAGTCTAACTAATAATAGATACTAATGCCTTGCAAGGATTCTAGACTGAGTCATTAGGTGGTCTGGCAAGTTTAACATAAGTCCATTGTCATTTATCAAATTCAGTTTGCTTAAAGGAACTTGAAATTTTATCTTCCAATAAAATGTTTTGCTAATAAGACAACAACCCCCTTATTCCATGAGCTGTGAGTGGGGGTGGGATGACACTTTTCTTAACAGGAAACAAAAAAACTCCTGTTAACCTTTATTGAAAAGTAGTTTACATAATCAGCAAAAGTCACATACAAGTAAGTAGCAAGTTGTTTTAAGTATAACTGGCCCTCATCTGGAAGTCTATATGGTAGATCAAGTTTCTGATCTGGGACTTTGTCAAGACCCTACTTCCTCCAGCCAACATTACTGCATTAGCCAGAGCTTCATGAAAGATTAACAATTATCCCTGACTCATAATTCAAGATGCTGCCATCTCAACCAAAGCAGGAATATATTAAGTGAAGTTAACAAGTTAACAAAACTGTACTGCATTTATTTATTTGTTTCATTGAATATTAATTGAATATTGTGGTCTCTCTCTCTCTCTCTCTCTCTCTCTCTACATGCAGTTTGTCAGGGCTAACTCAGCAGTAGAATTGTAAGCCAGCCAAGTTTCAATTTCAGTGGGGGTTGTTTTACTTATCTGAAGTTTTTTTTATTTGATAGCCTGGTGGGTGGGGGGGGGGGTCTATACTTTGTCTTATAGTGCTGGTATAGTTACATTTCTGTGCATTTGTGCTCTGGCTGTGACTGATTTACACCCATCTGGACATACAAGCTGATTTAAGTAAACTTTTTTGCACTTGCTTTGTTTCAGTGATAGTTAACAAAACTGTACTGCATTTATTTATTTGTTTCATTGAATATTGAACTGAATATTTTGGTCTCTCTCTCTCTCTCTCTCTCTCTCTCTCTCTGCATGCAGTTTCTTTCACAACCTCCTTCCCTAGTGTTGCTGTAGTCTTAAACTTGGTGGCTTTGAAATTGCCTACCCCTGCTTTGAATTTGTGTTTGGACATTCCTCCCAAACCCATCTCATTTGCTCACTCAACTGAGTACCATGAGATTACTTGGGAAGGGCCATCCCTTGCTTCTTTGATTTCAGACACTCCTACCAGTCCCATCTCATCAGCTGTATCTACTGTGCATATAAAGAGAATCGGGAAGGACAACTCCCATAGTCTTTAGTCTTGTTCTGTTTTCTCCCACTCCACTTGACAAAAAATGTACACTTTATTCAGCTGCTCTTACTGTAACTGTGTTCTACCTACTTTATTAACTTATTTTATTGTTCTGTGTGCTCTTAAGTGTTCAAGTGCTCATTCTACATTTATTACTGCTTGCTTGTTAGTAGCCTGATTAAATTTATCTGCTATTCTAAGCATCTTAGTTTTAGTTTTAGCACTTGTGCTTCAGGCCAGTTATTTTACATTTAAGTTTTTTGTGGTCTTCAGTCTTGTGGACAAACCCTTATCAAATTCCACTCTCCATAAGTCCAGCAAGTATTTAGAACACTATATCTGGACAATTTCCACCAGTTTCTCCTGCCAGCCTGGTCGACATGGGCTTTCTGAGACAGTGTAGCAACTGCCTCATGTTCACAGACAGTCCTCTTCTTCTAGCACATAATTTATCTACTTGTGAGAAATGCTTCTACGTTAGTCACCTGGAATTCATGCTCTTTCACACCACAGTCAGTACTCCTGACAAAGAAGAGATTGCCAGTACAAACACCGCACCACCCACATCACATTGCCAAGCACAACATACAGCTACCTATGCAGGGATCCTCAATAACAACTTACCTAAACTACAGAGATCCCCAAAACACAGTCACAAACATTCCACACACAACATAAAATGCATCACACACAATAGACAACACATCAGTGTCTTACAAACACAGCCCATTAGGCATAACAATAAACTAATGCAGCCCATAAGGCATAACAATGAACCAAACATACTAGTCATTGGCGACTCAATAGTGAGACCCACTGATATCCCCCTCACCAGGCTTGACAAGAAGAAGGCCACAGTTAGCTCTCTGTCAGGTGCCAGAATTCACCACATCACGCATGCACTTAAGTCTCTCCACAACAGGTACAAGTATGACTCTGTCATTGTCCATGTTAGTGTGAATAACTTGAGATATACTTTCCTGGACTATTTGAAGAGAGACATAATTGAGCTCTCAGAGTATGTCTCCCAGGCAAGTATGACCCTAGCCCTAAGCGGCACCCTACCTTCACCAAGAATGATACCAATAAAAAATAATTGACTTCAACAATTGGCTTAGTTTCTGGGGACTTTCCAAGGGGATCCAGTATCTGTCTGCCTGGGATGACATGGTTGACAGGCCTTGATGCATTGCAGGAGATGGCCTCTACCTGTCATTCCTGGGGTTCCGGATCCTGGCCAAAGCTCTTGCCCCCCCCCCCCCATTGTGCCTTTTTTCGTCTATGTCCCAAAGACAAATCTTCCAACATAAAAGATTTTCAAAAAGCAAATTGAAGGTCATGCTTCACACTAGGAACCTTAACCTGAAAATGCACTCACTGGAGGCTCACCTCACACTGGAAGATGCTGATATCTGTGAAGTCACTGAAAATTGGTTCAGGGCTGTGGAGAGCATCCCTGCCTCACCAGGCTATACTTCATTTCACACTTTCTGACCCCAAAATGAGGTTGGAAAGACTAAGGGTAATGGAGTCTCTATCTTCATTAAGGACAGGCACACCTCCAGAGTGGTTTGCCAGCATGATGCACTGGAATTATTTGAGGTGCAACTGATAGCTGGCAAGACACCCATCCAAGTTATAGCCAGCTATAGACCCATTTCCATGACTCAGGACACCCACTCCTACCTGGACCTAGTCGACTCCATCAAGGGACCCCCTAACACCCTGATCCTTAGTGACTTCAACTACCCCACCATAGGGTGTGTGAACTATTCATGTAGTAATGGACTCACCCAACGATTCCTTGACTTCATCAATTCTAACACATTAGACCAGCTCATCTCATCCTCCACAAGGGGAGATAACATTCTGGACTTGGTTCTCACCAGCATGGGTGACCGCTGCACCACTCCCATAGTATGTTCTTCCCTGGTGAGATTAGATCATCAGTCTGTCTCATTTGAAATTTCTATCCCACTCAACCCCCCTCTTCCAGCCATAACCAGGCTAAAAAACTTCTCAAAAGCTGAGTATAACCTCCTGTAGGAGGGTATCTGTAGCTTCACACCACCGCCCCCCTCAGAGGATGCAGACAACTATGCTGAACAGTACACCAATGCAGTATACAAGCACCTGTACAACTACATGGACTCAGCCATACCCAACTGAACTAAAACCTGCTCCTCAAGGAAACACAAATCTGTCTGGTAGACATCCTCTATCAGTAGGCTTTACAACAAAAGGAAAAAACTGTTATCCAAGGGTAAAAAGGAACCAATTCCAAATTGAAAAAACTCCCTCCTCAGCCTCAACAAGCAAATTAGCTCACTAGTGAAAACCTCCAGTTTGTCATTGTTTTTGTAACATGGATCCGGACATACCACCTAGCTCGACTCCTACTCCAAGTTACAGCGGAGGAGACGGAAACTTGACAGTCCTTATAGAATTACTGTCCCAAAAAGTGGACAGTTTGACACAGAGACTTGACGGGACCAATAACTTACAACAGGACTTCAGGGGTCCTAATACAGCTAGCAATGCAGCTCCTGTACCTTTAAATACGAACTTAGTGCCTCAACCTGGACGTTCCTCTTTTGGCGAAGAACCTACAGCGTCGACTATTTTGGGAGTTTGTAGAAGCATTATTGCTGACGCAACTAGCCTGGGACACGTGTATAGAGGAGGTTTCCAAATGGATAACAATACATCACATACAGAACAGAATTTGAATTCTTGGGTACAGAGAGCTTTTGTATTTAACGATACTTGTATGATTAATGTGCCTGAAACCAACCAGGAGGTAAGCATGGATCTATCTACGAAACTGAATTTATTTGATGAGAAGTTGGTTAAGGTACAGAAGCTTCAATTAGAAATAGCATACTTCCCAGTAACAGACAATCAGATATTAAAAGCATTTGATATAACTAGGAAATCAGTTTCTTTTCAAAAACTGATGTACACGCAATTGATGATTTGGAACAATGCATATTACACACATCTTAGATTACATAAATTTAACCCTAGGAATTCTCCAATTTGTCCATACTGTGCAGATCAAACAGCGGATCTTCTTCATATGTTCTGGAGTTGTAAATGCGTATATAAACTTTGGAACTCTCTTAAAGTACAACTGCAAAAGATGGGTTATCAAAGTTCTACACTGTCATGGGAATTTATGATTCTACACATTCCTCCAAGAGAGCTTTCCAGATCGCAAACTATTATTTGTATGAATATTTTTTGCTGATGAAACTCTATATAGCCACAAATTGGCTAGAACCACATAAGACATCATGGAATAATTTTAAGCTTGTGGCTATAAAGCATATACTAGCACATAAATTACTTCTGAAACAAACTAACAAAAATATTAATAACCCGAAAATATGGGAAAAGGTCTTCAATATTATATTAGCATGATACTGATTTTAGGAATATATTAAATATAGGAAGCATTTCATGTAGATATTGTATAAATGGTTTGTAGTAGTTATAGTGTATTATGTGTGTGACGTTTATTGTATTTTTGTAATGTTTTTGGAAAATATATTTCAATAAAAATTTATTATGGAAAAAAAAAAGAAATAGCATACTTCCGTGAATGCATTAATTTAAAAATCATTCCTAAAGGGCTTAGACAGTGGCAGTTCCCCACGGGGCTTGTTGATGGATCTGCATTTCATAAAGCCTTAATCTCTTTGTTTGACAAACAGGGTAAAGAGTTGTTGGATTTGTTTTGTACACATTATCAATTAATAATTGACGGCCTTTTGGCAGAAATAGAGGAGTTGGACTCCTCAATAAAGAACGATACGGGTTTTTTTAGATACCAGTTTGAGTATGACCGGAGTTTTGTTAGTATCGACCAGCATCTAACAAAACTGAATATGACTAAAATAAAGAAAATTAAACGGGATCTTAAGGACTATGAAGCAGGTGTTGCCTATCCAAAACCACCTACTGTCCAAAGGGGAACACTTACTGGTGTTAATAATATTTCAAATACTAGGGATAATATTCAAAATGTAGAAACTGAGACACAAACAACTTTTACTAATTTTAATAGTCCACAAATAGAGAACAACTACCAGGCTGATTCAGGAACTATCCACCGAAGTGAAAGAATAGCAAATAATAATAACAGTTCTGCTAATTCAAACACTTCGGGGCAGAATAAATCCACAGGCAATTATAACGAAAGAAATTTTTGTGTACGGGCCTCGAGACCAGGGGCTCAGAATACCAGATCAATGAAGAACAAAAAGAAGAAATGGTAGTTAATATGGACTATGGTGATTTTTTAACTAATGAAGTTAAATGTAATGTGTTGCATAATTCTAGTTTTGACTTTAAGATTTTCAACTACACGGACATTTTTATTTGTCCGGAAACAATTGATTTGTTGGCAAATGGTTGTACATTTGTTCCTACCGTTCAGTTTGATGTGGCAAGTACTTTGGTTGATTTGAAGTTATTCACTAGAAAACTCAACTTATTAGCTTTAATGGGTGAGAATTTGAATAACAATTCTGACTGTTATGTTTCTAGTGTTTACAATCCCCCTTTGCACCCACTTCTAGCACTCTTTGAGAGGGTGAATGAAGTAGATTTACGGAATTTAAGGAAGTTTGGGTCATTTCCAAGTTATTTGAAATGGTTATAAACAAAATATTAATAAAGAGGAGAGAGAAACTTTAAAATTTTTACGTCAAGCCCCGATTCGTATCATGAAACCGGATAAAGGTGGGGGCCTTGCTATAATGATAATGTTAGCTATTTTAGATAGTCATACTTATGCAAGAGCCTCTAGGAATGAAATGTATGGGGCATACAGAAAAGTATCAGCTTTTATAGAAGAACTTTATATTGAAGCGAGAATAGACAAAAGTTTATATAATTATTTGCTTCAACCGGCACCTAGGATTCCCCTTCTTTTTGGGATTCCAAAGGTACATAAATGTGTGAACAATCCACCTATGAGACCATTGGTGGGTGGAAGAGATAGTATCACATACACGTGTGCTAAAGTTTTGGATAAAATTTTACAGAAATATATTAAACGCGAGGAACAAATTTCAAAAGATTCATGGTCGTTTTTACAAGCTGTTAATAATTTAGAGTTTAGTGCTAGCTGCTTTTTTGTAACAGTAGATGTAAAGGACCTATACTCATCCATCCCACATGTAGTTGGGATTGAATGGGTCTCACACATGTTAAGAATTTTGCATGCACCTACTAGTGAGATCAAATTAGTAGAAGAACTAATAGATACAGTTTTTTCGTATAATTATGTATTATTCAATAATGAAATTTTTCATCAAAAAATTGGAGTGGCAATGGGCTCCTCTTGTGGAGCAGGTCTGGCGAACCTGGTTATGGCATACTGGGAAAGAACTTTTGTGTTAAATAATTTAGAGTTTGGGGACCAAATTTTGTTTTATACCCGCTTTTTAGACGACATATTTATTTTATTCCAAGGAACAGATTTCGAATTAAAGCGATTGTTGGAAATGTTTAACAACAGTATTGACTTCTTGAGATTCACGTCTAGTTATAGTAAGGACAGAATAGTATATTTAGACGTGGACCTAAGGAAGGATTATGATGAAGAAATGTATGTTTCTAAAATCTTTCGGAAAGACACTTTTTCCAATATCTATTTACATTTTACTAGCTGTCATCCTATACACCAGAAGACATCTGTGGTTAAGGGACAGCTGGTCAGGGCTTCCAGGATGACCACAAGGGATGAAGAGTTTGAGGAAGTGTGTAACTTAATGTTAACCTTTTTTACACAGAGAGGTTACCCGTTGCACTTCCTCCATGAGATCACCAAAGAAGTCCAGTGCAAAAGGACAGCAGGAGTTCTTGTTCCAATACTTAGTAAGGTTTATGGAGAGAGTGTAGTGTTAAGAACTAATAAGGAATTGGTAAACACTTGTGGCTTCATTTGCACATTTAACATTGATTCTCATAAAATAACAAACATTATTATGAAGAATTGGGACTTCTTGATGGGTGACAAACACTTTAGAGAAATATTTCCAGAAAGGCCTAAAATTATATATAGGCGTGGCAACAATTTAAAAGAAATTTTGGAAGCCCATTGCTGACCATATACTAACAAAGAGGGCATGTATAAGTGTAACATGTGTAGGTTCTGTAAATACATCGATGTAGGATGTAATTTTAAAATAGGAAATGAGAAATACACATCTAATGGGAGATTTAATTGTAACAGCAAACAGGTGGTTTACCTAGCTAAATGCATACTTTGAATTGAAAAATAAAGCACAACAACTGTACCAAGTGTCCGATCCCAGTGCCAGGTACCTTGGGCAAAATGGAGGTGTAAGAATACTTGATAAAGATGAAGCTCCACCAACTGGTGAAAAAATCACGATTTATTCCACAATACACATCCAACAAAAATACAAAAAGTACATCTGACAGTAGAGGTTAAGCGCTTTCATCTGTCGATAACAGATTTCTTCAGAACCATGGAGTTATCAAGACCTCAAGTTTAAATACCCAAAGTTTTGGCGCCATATTTAGCTTAAATTGAATAATTAAAATAATGATTAAAATACATTGATAGCATTCCAATTCACTTATTAAGTCACCTTGTGAGGATTGCTATTTTCAAAATTTTTAGTTCCAAAATAGACATTGAAATACTCTATGTAATAAACTTTAAAATAAACTTTAAAATACTATGTAAAGGGGTTGAGTAAAACCATTATAAACATAACATACTGCCTATACATATAATAGAAATATCACAACTTCACCGTTCCAGGGCTGACATCTTCATATAAAATAGATGTAACTATACTGAACAAAAATGGATGTTACATAAATGTGCTTACAGTCACTATAGTATAAAGCACATAAAAAGACATAAAAAGATGTAAACACTTAATAATGCAAAACTTCTATAAATATATGTGTAAAATAATATATATCAATGTATATATGTGTACAGGAAAAAAAAACAAGCATATGTAAATGTCCTGTGGCACCCTGTAAACACTATGAGACTTAACTGACGTATGACAAAATATATATAAATACAAAAATGAATGAAAAACAAAAATACTGGAATATGGCAAATGTTCAAACATAATTTAGGATGATCCAAGAACAAGAAAGGGTTTTAGACTAATATATTCATTAAGACCTGGGTAGGTGGTAGCGTCCAAACATATTTGCCATCTACTCTCCAGGGATCCCAATTTAGCCTTCCAGTTTCCACTACCTACAGTACTATCTACCTGATCTAATATAGCAAATTTAAAACTATGGTCATTGCTGTTTGCTATAAAATGCATACTTTGCCCAGCTTTCTATATTGGTAAAACTGATAGAAAGCTTAGCGAAAGGATTTATGAACATATTTATTGTATTGGTAGAAATAAATTGGAAAATGCACTAGCTGGGCATACCAGTGAATTTGAGGGTCATGAATTTAAATTTAGGGTTATCGACCAATTGAGGAATGATGGAAGGGGTGGTCCAGAGTCCCTAAAATTGGAAAGGAAAGAACTTTTACGGCAACTCAGAGTGAATGCCTGTCAATATCCAGGCATTAATGAAATGAGCTCTATTATGTGTATCCTAAGGTTGAAAAATTTAACTAGATAATACTAAAATAGTGTTATAAAACAAACCATCATGTCAATATTAATATCAAACTTGTATGATATCCCCTAATTAATTTAAGGTTTATGGAAAATTAGGTGGTTTAACAGATCAAGTTATTTGAAATTTTGAAATAAATATTCCTCTAGTGGAAGCTTGGATAATCTGGGTTCTATAGAATTTTGAGAGGTGCATTTATGGTACAGTTATATATTATACATTATAGGTTAATGGTTCATTTTATTTAGTTTATAGGTTCATAGGTTCATAGGTTCATAGGTTCATAGGTTTATACTAGGCTATCTGCCCTAAGGCATTTATAAGCCTAGCCCAAATTATTGTGGCTTACGCCACCCCTTATATGAAAAAATACTGTGCCCATTAGTTTGTTGTGCCTCTGTCCAGCAGTGACCCAGAGATGATTCCTGGGGTAAACCTACGATCTCCCATCCACAGGTCTAGATTTCTCTTGAACAGAGTCAGCGAGGTGCTCTGCCTCACATGGACCGGGATTTTATTCCACAGCATAGGGAGTCTCTGAGTGATAAATCTATCCCTCCAGCACGTCCTATTTATATCCGTGCTAAGGTTTAAGTCGCTTGCTCTAGTGGTTTTGGTGGATTTGGATTTTTTGAGGTGGAGCATGTCCATTAATTCGGGTTGGACATGGCCTTGTATGTCAGGCACAGGTCACCTCTGAGCAGGCGTTATGCGACTGAATAGAGCTGGAGTTTCTTCAATCTGGCAGCATATGACAGATTTTGGATTCCTTTATCCTTTTGGTGAGGAACTTTTGGGGTCTCTCCAATTGCTGCAGATGTCGGGTGAGATACATCCCGAATGGGGCATTGTACTCGATCATTGGTCTGATAAGTGAAGAGTACAGGGGAACAATGACCTCACTAGATCTGGATGTGAATCCCTTCATGATCAGGTGGGCAATGTAGAAGGTCTTTCTAACCACTTTAGCAATGTGAGTGTCAAAAGAAAGGCCACTGTCAACCTGGGTCCCCAGGTCCCTGATAACCTCTTCTGTGCTTAGTGGATTGCCACCTATATGGTAGCTTGGGGTTACCTTGTTTTTCCCGAAGGGTATGACTATACATTTTTGGCGTTTAACTTCAGGCCATGGCTCTGGCACCAGCTATCTGTTTCCGTGAGTCCCTTCTGAAGGATATCCGTGTCCGATGCACTTTCCACTATGGCGCCCAGTTTGCAGTCATCTGCAAACTTTGTCAGCCAAAGTCCTCCCATGTTGGCCTGTACTTCTGAGAAGTAGATGCCAAACAATAGGGGGCCAAGGACCGAGCCCTGTGGGACACCACTTGTGACCGGCTTGGAGTCTGACACAGCGCCAGCAACTCTAACCCTGTGGGTTCTGTCCTTAAGCCAGTTTGCAACCCATCTTGTGACATATGGGTTTACATTTAAGCTGGTAAGTTTTTCTACAATACCCGAGTGGGGTATTGTGTCGAAAGCCTTTGCAAGGTCAAGGTAGGCTGTATGGACTGCCTTTCCCTCATCAATGGCCTTGGTGACTATTTCGAAGAAGTACTTTAATTATCTTTATTATCTTGATTTATTTCATTTCATTTTTATTTGATTTTATCCATATTTATATATTTTATGTTTATGTATTCTTCGTTAAACTTAGTTTAATGCATTGCTAACTGTAAAGTGATGTTTAAGGTTTGTATTATATTATTTTATAAGTGTTATATAAGTTTTTTAGAAGTGATTAAAAGTTTTTAAAAATCATGCCAACTTTGGTGGGTGAAGCACTAAAGGGGGGCATATGAAAACATATATATAATAGTAGTGGCATAAAATCAATTGTTTATGTCAAATTTTAGTATACAACTTTAAGGATTTATTGGTTTAATATGTGCTTGTTAACACTATGCTTTAAATAACAGTCCTTTGGTTTTGTCAAAGTTTCTCAAGAAGTTAAGACATTGGTCTTGACAAAAAGTGTATCGCTATTTTAACGCACTTAAATTAAAAGTTTTAGAATTTTTATGTTTTTATATGTTTCCACGAGTCGTGATTTAAGCAACTTGTGGAGAGTCTTGGTTCCGTGAAATTTTGTTGGTAGTTTTGGCATAATTTCTCAGTTTTTAAATATTGTAAATAGTTTTCTTACTGTTTTATTGCATTTGTTATATGTATAGTTGCATATGTTTATAATGAAAACAAAATAAAAATGTTTTTGGAAAAAAGAAAAGCCTTTTACTTGGTTCATCTCATAAGTAAAGGGATTGCATCCAGAAAAAAGGAGGTTATTACCTCTCTGTACTCCTCTATCATTAGGCCTATAATTGAGTATAATGCCCCATTTGGCATGTACCTCTCCAAACACCTGCACCAACTGGAAAGGCCACAGAAATACCTCACAAAGAGAATCCATGGCCTCCAACATCTGTCCTATGCAGACAGGCCCAAATCACTATCACTCTACTCGGTATAGTACAGATTGCTCAGAGGTGATCTGTGTCTCGCCTACAAGGCAGTATCAGACCCTGTCCTACTAGAGATGCCCCATATCTGTAAGTCTAATGCCTCACGCATTACCCACTCAAAAGGCCTAAATCTAATATGCGACATCAACAAAACCTGCTGGAGAGACATGTTTGTCTCCCAGAGGAATCCATGTCAAACAGAGTACCTCAATGACCCTCTTCAAGCACAACCTTGATGAGTGGGTGGGAAACCACAAATCTATCCCAGGGGTTCCACCTTTGCCCCTCATTGACAGGGGCAACAGGTGCTGAATGAGGTTTCTTTTTTGGGGATAAACTCTTGGCTAGGCTTGTAAGGGCCCCAGGGCCATTAGCCTAGTAACCTGCTGTGATCCTATGATCCTATAAAGGATTAACCAGAGACTGTTAACACTGTTTCTTCAGTATACTCTACCATGTGGTCCTAGAACTCTTATCATTTTTTCCACTTAGTATTAATATATTTGGGAGACAGCAGTGCCCAAAGTGTTGACGCTTAGAAAAAAAACAAACAAAAGCCACAGAAGGGATGATATGAAAAGCACACGCACATTCCCTGGGTGTGGCTATGTGAATACCACTGAAATTAAATAAAAGTAGTACAGCTAAGATTTGGACTTTTTAACCTATACATCAAACTCTCATGATGGACTTGACCTTATGAAATGCTTTTTGTACCTTGACAAATCGCAACTCACCCCCTCTTTAGACCCTGTTTTTGAAGGATATGATTGGTGATATTGATCAGGGTTATGTCACCTCATGCTCTGGCCAAATGTTATGTGCAAAGTTATGCAGGAGTCCCTGAAAATCTAGACAGAAGGCTTGTCATTCATTCATTACTTTATCCTAGATTTCAAGTAGAAGTGAAATGAAAGCAAAACAGGATGATGCTTCTCTATTTTATTAGGGACTGGAACTATAAAACACTGCATCAAGTCCAGAGAAATCACAGCAGCAGTGAAAAATCTGATAATAAGCTGCATGTGCAACATTTTGGGGGTAGCAAGACTCAGTAACATGGGAGTTGCAGAATATCAAGCAAATAGGCATTCCTTTCCATCCTTCTTTCATACTCACAGAAATCAGGAAATGTGACACTGCAAATTGAAGGAAGAAGGAAAACTCATAACATTACTTATATTTGTCTGCATATGAGGCACTCAGAGATGGATGCACTTGATCAGCAACATTATGTAAAGAGAATTTATTCGAGCTTCTGTTTGGTTTTGCTGTTAAATAAGTTTGCTGTTTCATCTGGCCTGTGCTATTGTGGTTTCTGTAACATTATGTAACATGTTGGAAATGGATAAGTAAATGTGCAATTTAAGTCATAAAAATATATACATAAGCATATTGGGTTGGGAGGGTGGCCTAATGGTTAAGGTGTTTTCCTTACAAACCCAAGGTACAGGGTTTGAATCTCACAGGGGATAACTGGCTAGGCTTAAAATGGCTCGCAAGGGCAGTTACCCTAGTACTAACCTATGAACTATATGTGCAGCATTTGTAAAGAGTCTTTGCCTTATTTTATTTTTATCTTAATGCCTGCTTTGGTGTTACAGGTAATGTGCTGGTCTTACCAAACTGGAGATGATTGACAGCAAAATGACATTAGTCTGTAATGAGTAAGTGAGAGAGAATGCAATTAACAAAAAGAGAGAGAGAGAGAGAAAAGAAAAAGAACAAGTATCCTTTGCAAGTTTTAATTTCTCAGGGGAAATTTGTGGCAATCTATTACACAAAAACACAGAGTATTAATTAAATATATATTTTTTCTAATTGTGTTATTTATTTATCTATTGATGTTAACCAGGAGTGTATAATTGGTCTAGATCATTTTACAATGTTATGTGTAGGAATCAGTAATACAGGGAGCTGGTTAGCAAAGTACAAGGACCAGATGGGCTTCCTCACATAGGACTAGAAAGAGAGCAGTTGTAGTATATTTGGATGAGGGAGGCAGAAAATAATCTGTGTACAGTCATGTTGGATTATCAATGGTGGGAAGGAAAATCAGGGCAGAATCCTGAGGAGAAGGCTGATGGCTTTTATTATAGAGGTGACAGTACCCAGTATGACAACCAACATGTACTGATGTCCATTAGACAATGGGCGACCTGTACATTGACAGCCTCACTGGAGAATGAATGTTCAAGAGCAGGGTATTAATCTACAGTTAATGCCCGCTGAAAAACAAGTCTGCCACTTCATGGCAGCATATTAAGCTCAGATTTTAAGAAAGCTAATGTCTGTCATTATTTTATTCTCACTAAACAGCTCTTTGCTGTTAAGTGAGTGTAAAATAAAAATAAATAAATAAATAAATAAATAGAAAAGTATGTATGTGTGTGTGCATATGCATACATAAGAGTGAAAGCAAGATCAATCAACTATTATTTTATACTCACTAAGCAATGCTTTTGCTGTTTAGTGAGTGTTAAAGTAAAAAAAACAGAAAAAGAAAGAAAAGTGTGTGCATGTGTGTGTTTGTGTATGTGTGTTTATGTTTCTGTCTGTGTGGGTGAGCATATGAGTGCTTGCGTGCATGAGAGGTGTGTGTTTGTATGTGTGTGAGTGTGTGTGTGTGTATTAGTGTGTGTGTGTGTGTGAAAAGTGAGAGTGATCTAAACAATTTTGTATATAGCTAAATTTTGTTTAATTCTGTATATGATAATTTTTTCACATAATTTAAACTGGTTCATTCTTTATATATTGATTGTATTTTTATCAGCACAGCTCCTTGTGGTGTCCAGCAGAGTTCCTAGAGCAGCAGAGACCAGAAAAGACAAACTTTCCAGATTCTAAGTATTTTTTCTGCATTTTCGACTTTGTAAGCCTTCCAACGACTATTTCTGCCTGTTTTATTCTGTTATTACCTGTTTTTACTGTTTTTAATAGCTTGAATTGTTTGTTGCACTTGCTTGTTTAAGTTTTGCTTAAAAGTTAAACAACAGGCTAATACACTCAAGTGTAGTAGCTTTTGATAGCAATTAGTCGAAAAACACAGCATTTATTGTATTTTCTGCCTATCTGAAAAAAAACTTGAAAAAAACAAAAAAAATACTCTTGTTTTCCATACTTTCCTAATAGTTTGTTCCAGAGATCAGATTTTGCTGATCCCTGGACTTTGTCTTGGTTCCTGTGTTTCTCCATTTTCCTTGTTTGGTCAGGGGGAAGTTTCTTTACTCACCAGTGAGAGTGGGGAGTACTGAGCTGCCTGTTTGTCCTCACAGGAGTGGTTTAAGGCAGTAACTTGTAGTTTATTGGCCATTTTGGGTCATTTCCTGTCTTTTCCAGCCCCCTGCTATAAAGCACACTTTGGCGGGCTTTTCTGGCTATAGAGAACTCAGCACAGCTCCTCGTGGTGTCCAGCAGAGTTCCTAGAGCAGCAGAGACCAGAAAAGACAAACTTTCCAGATTCTAAGTATTTTTTCTGCATTTTTGACTTTTTAAGCCTTTCGACTATTTCTGCCTGTTTTATTCTGTTATTACCTGTTTTTACTGTTTTTAATAGCTTGAATTGTTTGTTGCACTTGCTTGTTTAAGTTTTGCTTAAAAGTTAAACAACAAGCTAATACACTCAAGTGTACTAGCTTTTGATAGAAATTAGTCGAAAAACACAGCATTTATTGTATTTTCTGCCTATCTGAAAAAAAACTTGAAAAAAAAAAAAAATACTCTTGTTTTCCATACTTTCCTAATAGTTTGTTCCAGAGATCAGATTTTGCTGATCCCTGGGCTTTATCTTGGTTCCTGTGTTTCTCCATTTTCCTTGTTTGGTCAGGGGGAAGTTTCTTTACTCACCAGTGAGAGTGGGGAGTACTGAGCTGCCTGTTTGTCCTCAGAGGAGTGGTTTAAGGCAGTAACTTGTAGTTTATTGGCCATTTTGGGTCATTTCCTGTCTTTTCCAGCTCCCTGCTATAAAGCACGCTTTGGCGGGCTTTTCTGGCTATAGAGAACTCAGCACAGCTCCTCGTGGTGTCCAGCAGAGTTCCTAGAGCAGCAGAGACCAGAAAAGACAAATTTTCCAGATTCTAAGTATTTTTTTCTACATTTTCGACTTTTTAAGCCTTTCGACGACTATCTCTGCCTGTTTTATTCTATTACCTGTTTTTACTGTTTTTAATAGCTTGAATTGTTTGTTGCACTTGCTTGTTTAAGTTTTGCTTAAAAGTTAAACAATAGGCTAATACACTCAAGTGTACTAGCTTTTGATAGCAATTAGTCGAAAAACACAGCATTTATTGTATTTTCTGCCTATCTGAAAAAAACTTGAAAAAAAAACAAAAAAAATACTCTTGTTTTCCATACTTTCCTAATAGTTTGTTCCAGAGATCAGATTTTGCTGATCCCTGGGCTTTGTCTTGGTTCCTGTGTTTCTCCATTTTCCTTGTTTGGTCAGGGGGAAGTTTCTTTACTCACCAGTGAGAGTGGGGAGTACTGAGCTGCCTGTTTGTCCTCAGAGGAGTGGTTTAAGGCAGTAACTTGTAGTTTATTGGCCATTTTGGGTCATTTCCTGTCTTTTCCAGCCCCCTGCTATAAAGCACGCTTTGGCGTGCTTTAGCGCGATTTAGCGCGGAGTTGCTACAGGAGCACACAAGAGCAGTGGCGGTTAATCAAGGTTAAACTATTCAGGCTGCCTAAAGTCCACTCTTCAAATTTTACCTTAAAACAGCCTTCCTTGAACTATACTGCTGATCAAACCAGCGTATTCTAAATCTAAAAAGTTCAGCTCTACTTGATTCTTAAGTAGACTATTCTTTATCTGTAAAGCCTAGCACTTGCTCCTAAAGTATTTTTTTACTTTGATATAGCACTTTTATTATACATAGTACCCCACCAGCCAAAACCCCTTTTCGATCACCCACATCCCCCAGAGTCTTTTTAAAGTCTTTGTCTATTCCTTCTAGCATGTCAAGGGATCAGTTGCTAGTGTCCTCTCCTGCTCAGCTGGTGAATCTGGGAATATTGAGGCAATGTTACAATTGTCTCATGTACACGGACAACCCTCTCTTTCTTCCACAAAACACAAATACATGCAAGAGATGCAACTATATAGCCAAACTGGAGGCTGAGCTCTCTCAACATAGGATTGGCAAGACCGACAGGAGGAGAAGGTAACCACACACACCACAACCCCAGTCTCACATAGTACTATCAAAACTTCAAATCATACACATAAATACACAAAGACATACTCAGAGGCTCTGATCAAAAATCTACCAAAACAGCAGAGGCCACCAAAGCAGACACCCAAACAACTGCCACCTCAGGACACAACACATTCAACACATAGACCACATAGTCAGTGTGCCAAACAGTCACAGCCCTTAAGGCAAAACACAATGCCAGACACACTCGTCATTGGTGACTCCATAGTCAGACACACTGACGTCCCGCTCACCAGATTGAGTAAGGAGAAGGTCACAGTAAGCTGCCTGTTGGGCGCTAGAATCTGCCACATAACGCAAGCACTCAGGTCTCTCAACAGCAGGTACAAGTACGACTCTGTCATTGTCCACGCTGGTGTGAACGACCTGAGACATACCTCCTTGGACTACATGAAAAGAGACATAGAGGAGCTCTCTGATTATGTAGCCCAGGCAGGTATGACCCTGACCTTGAGCAGTATCCTACCTTCACCAAGAATGATGCCACAATACAGAGACAAGATGATCAGCTTTAATAATTGGCTCTGGTGTCATTCAAAGGGGATCCAATGTCTGTCTGCCTGGGATGACATGCTGGACAAGCCACGCTGCTTCGCAAGGGATGGCTTGCACCTGTCATCCCTGGGCTTCCGGATATTGGCAAAGGCTCTTGCCACCCCCATAGTGCCTTTTTTAGGCAAGGCTCAAATTCTAAACCTACCACCCTAGTACACAAAAAAGGAAAAAAACTAAGGGTAATGCTGCTCAATGCCAGAAGTCTCAACCTCAAGATGCACGCACTCGAGGCCCTTCTCAGTATGGAGAACATCGATGTCTGTGCTGTGACTGAAACCTGGTACAAGGCTCCAGAGAGCACCCTGGCACTATCAGGTTTCACCTCATATCATGCGTTCCAGCCCCAAAATCCGGACAACACCAAGAAGGGAGGGGGGGTGTCTATATTCATCAAGGACACCCACACCTCAAGGTTGGTGGCAACGCACAATGCATCAGAGACCATCCAGGTGCAATTAACCATAGGCAAGACTGCTCTGCAATTTGTAGCATGTTACAGGCCACCCTCTCAATCTCAGGAACCTCACATAGCTTTCCTGAAAACACTGGAGGGGATAAATGTAACTCCAAACACCATCATACTAGGTGACTTCAACTACCCAAATATAGACTGGGATCACTACTCAAGCCCCAACACTCTAGCCCAAAGGTTCCTAGAGTTCATAAACTCAAATGCCATGGAACAACTAGTCACCATCCCCACAAGAGGAGAAAACATACTAGATCTCATCATCACGAACATGGGGTCACAATGTTCAACACCGGAAGTATACCCCTCACTGGTGAGATCAAACCATAAACTAATCTCACTGGAAGTCCACATCCCCCCCCCACCTGAGATAAAAAAGACCACAGTGAAGAACTTTTCAAAAGCCGACTTCACACTTCTAAAAACTGGTGTGGTCTCCTTTAAGGCCCCCGAGCCTGCGAAAACCATTACTCAAGCTGCTGAATCACTTACAAATGCCTTCTACCAGCACCTACAAAACTGCATGGATCAGGCAATCCCAAACAAAACAAAGACTCTTTGTACCAAAGGCAAGCGTCCAGTCTGGTGGACCCCAGCCATAAACAAACTCTACAACAAAAGGAGGAAGCTACTACAAGATAGAGCAAAATCCTTAAAAGAGAAAACATCTTTGATCATTATAAGTAAAAAACTAAGAGCTCTCATAAAATCATCCAAGGCAAATTTTGAGAGAAAAATCGCTAAGGACTCAAAAGACAATCATAAGGCCTTCTTTAGCTATGTTAGAAACCTGGGAGGAAACTCCCAGATATGCTCAGAATTAGTTCAAAATGATGTAAAAATTACTGAACCTACAGACATTACTAACATACTGGCTGACAGGTTCAGTGCAAACCCCCCCCTCCCCCCAAAAGGTGAGATATCTATACCAGAGGATTGTAACCCCCCAAACATCTGGTGTCCCTGGTTGTGTGCTCCACGAACTCAATGAGGAATTAAACCCACAGTTAGGGCAGCTGTTTAATCTTAGCCTCACCTCAGGATACGTGCCTAAGGAGTGGCGTACGGCAACTGTGGTCCCACTTCACAAAGGCGGTGCCTCCACTGACCCTGGAAATTACCGTCCCATCAGCTTGACAAGCCTGATCTGCAAAGCTATGGAGAGGATCATAATGGAACTCATAAATAAAGACATAGGGGACTTGCAGACTTTGGATCCGACCCAGTTTGGCTTTGTCAAAGGCAGATCATGCCTTTTAAACTTGGTTGACTTTTGCGAAACAGTCACCAAGGCCATTGATGAGGGAAAGGCAGTCCACACAGCCTACCTTGACCTGGCAAAGGCTTTTGACACAATACCCCACTCAGGTATCATTGAAAAACTCATCAGCTTAAGTGTAAACCCATACGTCACAAGATGGGTTGCAAACTGGCTAAGTGACAGAACCCACAGGGTCAGAGTTGCTGGCGCCATGTCAGACTCAAATCCTGTCACAAGTGGTGTCCCACAGGGCTCTGTCCTGGGCCCACTCCTGTTCGGCATCTACTTTTCAGAAGTACAAGCAAACACAGGAGGATTATGGCTGACAAAATTTGCAGATGACTGCAAACTGGGCGCCATAGTTGAGAACACATCTGACACAGATATCCTTCAGAAGGGTCTTATAGAAACTGATAACTGGTGCCAGAGCCATGGCCTAAAGTTAAATGCCAAAAAATGCATAGTCATACCCTTTGGGAAAAACAAGGTTACCCCCAGCTACCATATAGGCGGCAACCCACTGAGCTCAGAAGAGGTTATCAGGGATCTGGGGACCCAGGTTGACAGTAACCTTTCGTTTGACACTCACGTTGCCAAAGTAGTTAGGAAGACCTTCTACATTTCCCACCTGATCATGAAGGGATTCACATCTAGATCAAGTGAAGTCATCATCCCCCTGTACTCATCGCTCATCAGACCAATGATTGAGTACAATGCCCCATTCGGAATATATCTGACACAACACCTTCAGCAACTGGAAAGGCCCCAAAAATTCCTCACCAAAAGGATAAAGGGTCTCAAAAATATGTCCTATGCTGCCCGACTGAAGGAACTCCAGCTCTATTCAGTCGCTTACCGTCTGCTCAGAGGTGACCTGTGCCTGACATACAAGGCCATGTCCAACCCAGAATTGATGAACATGCTTCACCTCAAAAAATCTAGATCCCTCAGAACTACAAGGGCAGGAGACTTAAACCTTGACACGGTTATTAATAGGACGTGCTGGAGGGACAGATTCATCACCCAGAGACTCCCTATGCTGTGGAACAAAATCCCGGTACATGTGAGGCAGAGCACCTCGCTGGCTTTGTTCAAGAGAAATCTTGACCAATGGATGGGAGATCACAGATATACCCCAGGGATTATCTCAGTGTCACTGCTTGACAGAGGCACAGCAAAATAATGGGCATAGTATCCTCCAAACTAAAGGGGTGGCGAAAGCCACAAAACTCTGGGCTAGGCTTATAAATGCCCTTGGGCAGATAGCCTAGTATAAACCTATGAACCTATAATAAAATTGTTTTTAAAAAGAAGAGTCAGGACATAGAGCAGAAAAGCAGGTAGTGTGTCACAGAACAATACTGTCTATCATTTTCACACTACCATGTCACTATTCTAACTGCTGTAAATATTTTACATACTGGTTTCTGTTAGCTACTTTCTTAAATCACTTTTTTATCATATTTTTCTTATTCCTTTGGTTTTAGTGTGCTCTTTTATTGTATAAATTATTTTTATTTTCTTCACTTGATATATGTTCACATTATGGGCAGAGACTGAAATTAGACAATGTGCTACGTGCTCTACCCAGTTAGTACATTGTATAAATAAATATTTATTTATTTGTTTTATTTGACATTTGTTTACCGTGGTGGTCTGACTGGGTCTACAGAATCTATTTTCAGCAGAGCCCCGGGGAGAAAAGCTCCACATACAGTACAGTACAAATACAGTAAAAGCCAATACAATAAAGATTACATTAGAAACACTATACAAAAAATAAGTTAAAAGAACAAATAGTTATTTTCAGACAACTTATTCAAGTATAAATAAATAATCTGTTTCATGGGGAAAAAAAAGAGTGAGAGTGATCGAGCAGTGGCAGCAGCAGGAATTAAGAGGTTTGAACACTTCTCAACCTCTTAGCTAAAGATATCTAGATAAATACCAAAATAAAGGGGAACAAAGGCTCAAAAAACAATATTAAAATGACAAAGTTGCTTGAATAACAGCATTTGTGTTAGCATGCATTTTCTGAACCACAGCTGTGTTTCTGTTTGTGTGTGTGTGTGTGTGTGTGTGTGTGTGTGTGTGTGTGTGTGTGTGTGTGTGAGAGAGAGAGAGAGAGAGAGAGAGAGAGAGAGAGTGAGTGAGATCGACTAGTGGCAGCAGCAGCAGCAGTTAAGTGGTTTGAATACGTCTCAACTTCTTAGCTCAATTAATCTGTATAAAGCCTAAAATAAAGGGGGTACAAAGGCTGAAAAATAGGATAGATTTTAAATATTGCTCTTATAAAATTGAAAAGTTACTTGAATAATAGAATTTGTCTTAACATGCAATTTATGAAGGAAATAAAGTCTGAAACTCAAATGTATGTCATTATTTAATGACTTCAGTCCCCGAGACTGGCAACAAACCACACATTTTAGGAGTAAGGGACCAAAAAATTAAGTAAATATCTGGATATTTTTGAAAATGTTATATTTTGGATTAAAATATTTCCTCCAGCATTATTTACATATACTATAGCACATTTGGAACATTAGGCAGAGGGGTTTACTATCAAAATGTCGAGGTGGCTTACCTCGATTATTCACATCCCTGACCCAGAACAACAAAATAACATCACACCGATTGCTTAGAATGTTGATTCTTTTGAAGGAAAGAACCAACATTCAACTGTTCACCATCCAGAAAAAAACATCCGCAACGTGGTGAAAAATTTATTAATGTTTTGCAGGGGTCAAGCCCCCTGCACCCCCCCCACACCCCTTGCTACTTATATATTCTAACTCCAAGATCACACTACAGTGAGGAAAAGAGTAATTTTTCCCGATCCCCACTGTAGTGCGATACACTTCAAAACACCGACTCTCCAAGCTATGAACACAGTCTCTGTATCAATGTTTTAAAGTCGACAGGAATTATGTTCGCAGTTTTGCCTCTCTGTCACTCTGTATTTGTCCTTCTCACTGTTGAGGTAAGCCACCTCGACATTTTGATAGTAAACCAAGCAAAGGATCTATTTTACATCAAAAGTCTATAAAAGAAATAACATAGCAATAAAAATAAATAGGTAAGTAAAACACAACCATTTTACATACAGCCGATTCTCTAAGCACAATAATGCCTTCCAGGGTGTGTGTTACTGTATAAATAATGCCCTTGCAGGGGTGAAGAGGCCCTCTGACACATTATTTACATAGTAAAACACACCCAGTTGGGCATTATTGCTTGCTAAGAGGAATGTCAGTCAAACTCGAAATTGGCAGAAGAGTACCAGTAGGTTTAGCGTAACTGGGCCTCATCAATGCCTTTGGCTTTGTTCCACATACAAGACAGATCAGAAAATTTAGAAGATATGTAGTTATTGCCAAGACTCGGGAAATGAATAGCTACATAGTGGAATGGGAGGATAAAAATGTTGTAGTGTGATTGATAATGTATGGAATAAGGTAAGTGATTAGCAGAGCAACACTGGGTTCTTTCCTGGGTCCAGTAGATCTTAATATGTCTCCTTGTTCATATCTGAGGGAATGGAGAATAGGATCAGCTTCTTTGCTCAAGATATAAACATAGCTTCAGCAGCGGAGGATGGAGGGAAGAGTCTAGTGAGGGATTTGAAAAGGCTGAACAAGTGGTCAGAAAGGTGACAACTGAATTTCAATAAAAAAAATGAAGTACTGCATTTAGACTGAACACTCCTGTGCTGAAATATTTGCCTGAAGGAGTATAATCAATGGCAGCAGAACATGATAAAGATTTGAGGGTCTAGATCACACTTGGATTGCACTAACAGAAGCAAAGTGGCAGGGTTGTGGCAGCAGCAAATAACATGTTGGGACATATATTTTTATTTATTTTTTATTTATTTATTTAACATTTGTTGACCGGGAAAGTCCGACTAGGTTCCACAGATCCTGTTTTCAGCGGAGGCCCGGGGAGAAACGCTCCAGAAGCATGTGATAAAGTCCAGAAGTAATGAGATAATGTTTTAACTCTACAGGGCATTGGTCAAACCACACCTTGAGTACTGCATGCAGTTCTGGAGGCCATATAAAGAAAGTGACAACAGGTTGATATAGGAAATTCAGAGGAAAGTTACTAGAAAGGTCCATGGAAAGGAGGAGAAAGAATATGACTAGAAGTTAGAGGAGAATAAGAGAGAAAACAGTAGACATGATAGATGCATAAGCCCAGATCCAGGAGCTGAGAATTGGGTCACTGTGGACAGGAAGGGTAGAGGGGCAAGGTGGTTCACAGACAGCAGATTGCACTGTCTAACTACTTTCTTGATCTCCAAAAGTACTTTTCACAGAGAGGGTTGTGAACCCAGAGAAAAGACTAATGGATCATGTGATATGAAGGGAATACACATAAGCATTCAAATGTAGGAAAAATAAAGCAAAGAGGATGGTGGAAATGAAGAGTATGTAGAATGTTAAGCCATTTAAAAGAGCAGACCAAACAAGCTTATTATCACCTTTTCTGTCAAGCAAATGTAGTGTAAGGGGTAATGTTGTTCAAAATAAATCTTTATAGAAAAGGTATACTCTTTCATTTCAAATGATACAAGAATGCAAACAAAGAGTATTATAACTTTCAAGGCAGTTTGTCACACCAGTATACAGGGCATCCATATTTAAACCAGTGCAAGAAATTATAGTAACAGAAATGTTCACTTCTCACACAATTTCATAAGGCTATATTAATATGTAGACTACTTTACAATGCATTGTTTCTGGCTGCTGACAACATATTGCACTACTATAGTAAAGACAGAGATGTTAGTGAACAGGAGAAGGGGGTATTACTTTGGTGAAACACATGCATTTTTGTAAACAATATTATGGGTGGAGATTAGGTGTATCAGGTAGAACTCAGAGAATTACTTGGGCAGATTAAATTGTATGCCACTCAATGTCCTGGTTTAAATAAGACTGTTTCTGTTTCCCACATTTGGAAATTATGGACTTTTAAATTATAATGTTTTATAATAATACATCTTTTTATCTCATATTATCTCTCTTTACATTTTTTGACATGTTAGCAGTGATTTTCAGTTTTTACTTGTATTTTAAAATAAGTTTATAATCTAGCTGAAGGGTAATTGTTTTTTAATGCTTACATGATATTTTAGAACTAGTTTAAATTAAGTTTCTTTTTTTGAACAGGTCTGACTAAGTCCTTTGAAAGAAAAAAGCACTTTACTTTATGGAATTCAATAAAGGGGGTCAGGTGAAACACTGTTCTTTTTGGTTGTATGCTTTGGTTATTAAGTTCCTTAAATCCCATCCTTAGTGGTGACACACAAACAGTGGACAGAAGCAAAGTGCCCTTCTGAGGATCTAATGGTTTTAAAAGCTGTTAAAATGCTTTGCTCTGCCATTCTTTTTGTTTAGTGTGGCAGAGCAAAGTATCTGACAGCTTTTAAAGCTATTTCAGCTTATGTTGCTGGTTCTGTGGTAGGTAGCACTGGTGCTGTTATGGTCTAGCATAATACTAGAGCTTAACAGTACAAAGAGGTGCTTAAAAAACTTGTTAGGCACTTTTGTGACATCAGAAAAGTGGTTAATAGACGTGCCTTTTTCCCAAACTCGGATCATAATTGCAGTGCCTCCTAATAGGGGTACTCAGAAAGGTTTTCAGTGATGCAGGATAGCATTAGATATCAAAGATGTAGTCATAAGATATAGCCCAATGTTGCATAGCTATGTAGTAGGCTCGGTATAAGTATTCTGGCAAAAGGGGTAGAGAGTAAATTAGAGAAACTGTGTTACTAGCAGTCATATAACAAGAGCAGTAAGGTGACATACCTGATATTCATAGGTTAGTACTCAGCTAACTGCCCTTGTGAGCCATTTTAAGCCTAGCCAATTATTCCTTGTGAGACTCAAACCCTACACTTTGTGTTTGTAAGGCAAACACCTTAACCATTAGGCCACCCTCCAACTTTTTTGTATCTGCAATGAAGTGCTTTATAGCTGTAACAAAGACACTGTGATCAGGTTATAGAGGGCCAGCACAGCAAAGTGTTAACTCAGTTAACCATACGAATGGGGAGAAGAGGAGAGGATAAGAAAGATAGAAAGGGGACATGCACAAGCTAATAAAGCCAAGAGGGCAACTTGAAGGAAAGATTGTTGTGGGGGATGAATGGCTTCTTTTTTTCAGGGGCATGTACTCATTTTAATTTTTTGAAGATGAAGGGCAGTTGGGGATGGTAAAAAGGTGCTTATAAGTGAAAGAAAGGGGAATAGAAAAGGTAGCATATGCAGACAAACAAGCATAAAATGCAAATAGAGACAGACTGGGATGAAATGGACACAAAAGAGGGCAACATCAGTGGAAAGATGCAGGTATATAGAAGGACAACAGCTGATAGTGAGGATGACTAGACTACAAAAAGAGTAGGGAGGAGTGATGGATGATGGGGGATAGGGTGGTGGGGCACAGACAAGCAGACGGACTGTCGGACCAGTCCAGGGGAGACCCTACCTAGGTGTCAGTTACCTCCATGCTTGATGTGTGTGGCAATGGTCTCTCCTGGTGGCTCAATGGTTAAGATTGGCCAATCATGTGACTCTATCAGCCACACTGAAAGACGCTGAATGGTTTCAGTGTACCTGAGACATGACCAGCCACTGCAACTGATGATGGATGGGCAAGGGACACCCCTTCTGGCTACTCTTAGAAACGCATCATTCATCCCCTCTCCTGACAGGTTGCCACAGAGACCTTTAAAGAGCTGTCTAGTTTACCTCCAGCATGGTAAACATCATTCCCCTGCTGAGATACTGGACTGACAGCTGTTGTTGACCCAGCATCAGGTGCATCAGATGGGACTACTGCATACCCTGCACTTTAGTTGGACCTGTAAGAAGTAGGAGACAAAAACAGAAAAAGAATGAATACAACACATTAGCAAATACCTGTGATAAAAAGAATTTCAGTTACACAGAAGAAACCTAGCTATTTTATGCATATCCCACTAACTTGGCAGCCAGTCTCATCTCCTTAGGCAGGGCTACTTACTGAAGGCTGTCTCCTTGGCTGCTGTAAAAAAAAACAAAACAAAATAAAACAAAACAAACAAACAAAAAAAACACAAAGACTATCCATTATAATGTGACCATGCCACAACAGGGCAAGGATACCAGCAGACAATAGCCAGGATTTTATGTTCAAGTTATATACAGTTCTTAACTGTAACATGCTGTCTCATTTGTGCTAATCTCTGCCTCCCACTGGTTGAGCAGGTTAGGTGTTGCTACTGCAGGTCACTTCAGCAATGCCTGCACTGCCTTGATGGCAGTATTATTATTCACTGTCCTGGTAAGCTGGTGCCAAGCATCAGTCTTATATAAGGACCCATCAAAATATGCCAGCAGGCACTCCTAATTGTCCCTAAAAAAAAAGAAAGTTTATTGGCTGCATTAGTCAAGAATGCTGCTAAATCCAGTCCTTGAAGAGGTTATGTCCACTCAATAGGTCTTCATGTGAAGCAAAATGGTAGCCCTATGTGAATGTGCACTCATTATGGTCTCCAAGTGATATATATATCATCATGTAGTAACAGCATACTATGTAAAATACCAGTAGTACAGAGTAGCAATGCTACAGGCTTCACAGTAGTCTGGTCATGAGTGTAGTGTACACATGTCCAGAATGGGCAAGGACAAGCATGGTACTGCTGCCTAGATGTGATACTGATTCATCAGAGATGATTGCACTCATCTTATTATCATAATCAGCATGCTATGAAGCCCATTGTAACGTGATGAAAAGCATTGTCTGCATATCTCAGGAGACTGCATTAATATCAGTAAGTCAGGAATTAGAATTCAGTAGAGAAGATTTTGTACTGGGACATGAACATACTGAAAGACGATAATTTAATTAGTAATGCATGAGCACCCATGGTGCATGGTAACTAGTGAGACACCTGGGAAACTGTAGACTGGGTGAAATAGCATAGCACAAGGGCATCACAGGATGCCTTCCAGCTGAGGGGCTCAGTCTGACAGAGAACATAGCTTAAGGGTATGACAGGTTACTGTCCAGACAGAAAGGGCTCAGTTAATACAGAAGATACCAAAATACCATTACAAATGAATGTCCCATGGGGGGCACACTGTAGACTCTGCACAGAGACTGCATGGCATAATATATGGGAAACAATGTCTCCTGTGAATAGGTCACTGTATAGCTATGTGCAGAAAGGCATGTGAGATGCTAGAATGTGTATATTACTACTGGCCATCAGCACAGTGCTGCAAGAAGAAGGGCAGTAGTAATATGCTCATTGGTTATGTTGGTATGGGACAGTGGGGGAATGGACACAAATACAATAGCAGACAGGTATGTGGCCATCAAATGGAGGATGGGAAACAATGTTAAAACATAGTGGGTCTGTGAAGGGCACTCATGCAAACATACGGACATACACACACACGCACACACACACACACACACACACACACACACACACACACACACACACACACACGCTCACACACTCTCACTCATGCGCACACGTGCAGCCATACAAACACACACACACACACACACACACACACACACACACACACACACACACACACACACACACACACTCTCTCACTCATACTCACACATGTGCAGCCATACACGCACACACACACACACACACACACACACACACACACACACACACACACACACATGCACTTGTGAACACACACACACACACACACACACACACACACACACACACACACACACACACACATGGCATGCATATGTCTGTTATGACCAGGTGTGGCAATGAGTACTGCAGGGTATCAATGCTGCGGATGGCCATAACAGAAGAGAAATGCAACTGCATTGTAGTGTCAGTGATATGGTACTGCATGTCAAGACCTAAACAAAAGACATCACTAGGGAAAGGTTCTCAACAGGAGGTAGATCTCCAACACAGAAGTAGCAGGCAGAGTCTTTAAACACCTTTACTAAATTATCACTTAAAATATAGCAAACATACATAAACAGAAAAGAAAAGTCAAACAAACTGGGTTCAGACTGAAATTGGTCCAGTGAGATCAGTGGGCTATCCCAGTTAACAAATTGTTTAAATAAATAAAAAATAAACCGTATTAACATTTTGTTATTTAGATGCATTACAAATTACTTATGTTTTCTTTGTTTATAATAATTTCAATTTATTCCAACATTACATAAATTTCCTTCCTTCCTTTAAAACCTCACTCCTCCTGAACATTGTTCCCACAAATTCCATTTTTAGTAACAGTTTCTTTGGCAGCCAGCAATATTAAACTTAGTAAGTCCTTACTATGCCTAGGCAATTCAGATTTCATGTCCCAGCTAAAAAGAATAATTTCCATAGTTACAGCCATTTGCTTCCATAACATTTCTGACAGAGTACTCTGTGGAAAATTTTCAAAATCTGCCAACTCATTATACTTCAAAAAACATGTTCCCAGTTACCTCTTTCTTTCACATCACACCTCCAGCATTTGCTATCTTTCTGATGGAAAATTCTCTAAAGTCTTCTCAGGGAATAAAAATACATATGCAAACACTTCCAAGCAAACGTCTTAAACCTTCTGCACCTTAATGCATATTTGAGAGCCATACAGATGTTCGCCCATTGCTCCTTTGTAAATTGTATTGATTGCTTCTCTTCTCCAATTTTATTTAATATCCTATGATTGATTCTTATAGTTATCATGCAATATTTTATATGTCCTACTATTTTTTTATTTTTAACAGCATAT
The DNA here is from genome assembly GCF_019279795.1 of Protopterus annectens. Lineage (NCBI taxonomy): Eukaryota > Metazoa > Chordata > Ceratodontiformes > Protopteridae > Protopterus > Protopterus annectens. Next base: position 1,273,578,922 of record NC_056731.1, on the reverse strand, counting down.
TCTGTACTAGACTCAACTAACGCTCTACCAGAGCTGGGGTTTCACTTGGCACTGACCCATTCCTTTCTCTTTGCCCTTTGCTTTACTCTGATATCAAACCCGGTAAGGAAGGCAGTTTCTAACCTGCAATCCAAACTACTGCTTGGCCTCACCCCGCTCTATTACCTTTCCCTCTGTAGTCGTGTGCTCCCGCTACTGGATGGCAATGGCTAGGAATAACACTCAGATGGCCAGCAGGAGATAGGGATGTGTGGAACTGCAAGAACCAGAGCTGCTGGCCCGATGAGATATTCCTGAAGACAAGCTAGATGAAAGCTGGTCACAGAGATTAGACTGTCCATGAATAGGTGTGTAAGCACTCATGGTCAGAGTGACAATGATGCAGTCTTCAGAACAGTATGTGTGATTTCAGTAGACCTGGCCTGTAACCATCTACCTCACATCCAAACCCTTACACAACCACAGCTGGCATTTGCCAGAATTCTCATGGATGCAGCAATGGATACCAGCTTTTCCTGTAGTTCCCTCAGCACTCATGCTTGCACCACTTCCCTATATGCCATAAGCTGCAGGCCATCCATAAGTCCATGTCACAGTGGCACGTCCTCATGTAGACACACAGTATGCTCACCATCTTTACCATGGTGTGTCTAGCCACAGTCTGTGCAAATCATGACCTATATGTTCCCCGATTGATGCCAAGTGTGATACCCATGTCATGGAAAGACCCAGAGTCATGGTGGTGATGGCCACCAAATTGCTCCATCTGTATAGTGTCACATGCATATTGGAGGCAGTGTGGCTTGGTAAGGTACCAGATAACATTCACACTAGACAGTTCAACAGAGAATAACAATCTCCTTTATTGCACACAAAATCATCATCCTTTATACCTTTTGTCATTAAAAGCAATATTCTTGTAACAATTATAAAACTGCCAATGACCAATTAGAAATGAGCACACAAGCATTAATTTTGCTAAGCTCTCCTGACTGCTTGTGTATGACATTCCATATTAGGCATGGGTTCTATGCAGAACAAATCTTATATTTTTCTAAAGAACACTTCAAATTTCATTTTGCTATGAAAGCATATTAGAAATGAAATGCATGCACTAACATGTTGCCCTTCTCTGTACTTCAAACACTTCACAGGCTGACAGCTTCCTCCTGTGGGGATGACTTCTTTGTAGCCTGGATGGGTCTCACACTGATACAAATTACACCACTAGATGCAGATAATGCCACAGGTTCATCCTGTACCTCCATTACCACATCATATTTGGGGATGTGAGCCTGCCATTATGTTAGTGGTGCTTAAACTGTGTCATCTAACTATGTCGTGCACATAGCCATCATATCAGCTGCAGATGACCTGATGACCTCAGGCATGTGCTCACTTGTTATAAAACATATCATACTTGTACTGGAACACATCCTTCACTACCCCACCCACTCCGTGCCACACAGACTAGTTATATGAATAGCATATGGACACATACATACCTTGTGGTGCAGATTGTCAAGCAACACTCTTGAGGTACCAGGAGAGGAGATATACAAGGTTTTCTGATGACCCTCTTTTTTCAGACAGCTAGATCAGTGTACAACTGGGAATGTATATGCTGTTACTAATCTAGTGCATCCCCTACAGACACATGGACAATCGTCACCAGCTCCCATCCCAAATTCAAGTCAGTATGAGGTATGGGGGTTCACTCCTTCACTCCATACAGGATTACCACTAAGTCTGCCACCACCTTTATTGTTGGTGAGCCTTGATGCAGAGAAAGCCTTCAATACAGTCAGCTATGATTTAATGAGTAGGGCAATGAAAGCATTTGCATTCCCTGATAGAGTAATAGGGATAATTAGAAGAATATATGAAGAGTTACAGGTAAGAATTAAAGTGGAGGGGCTTCCTTCTGACAAGCTGTGTTTGAATAGAGGGACCAGGCAGTGTTGTTCTCTTTCCCCTTTATTATTTGCTTTATGTTTAGTACTATTGGCAATGAAAAAAAGAATCACAAACTCAAGGATATAACTGGTATGGTAATCAAGAAAAGTAACCTTTATTTACAGATGGTATTATTTTATACTTGATAACTCCAAACAAGGACTGTTTGGTGTTGTGCAACATTATGAGGTAGATTCAAGTATTTTCAGGATATAAAATTAATGAAGATAAAACAAAGACTATTATGTACCCACACATGAATTGGTACAGCAATATTTTTGAAGACACAATAAGGTGAAGTATTTAGGTGCATTAACTAAAAAGATTTTACTGGTGGCCTAATGGTTAAGGTGTTTGCCTTATAAACATGAAGTGCAGGGTTTGAGTCTCGCAATGGTTAATTGACTAGGCTTAAGATGTCTTGCAAGGGCAGTTAGCCTAGTATGAACCTATGAAGAAGAAGAAGTCTTACTAAGGCAGCTATGGATATGTGGGAAGTGGCTAATCAAAAGATAATACAAAAACTGAAAAAATTAAAACTCTTGATTATGGATATGGCAGTAAGGTATAAGTAGTAGATATGTGCCTCTCACACATGGAACTGTGAGCTGTCAATCTGTCTAACAGATTCTTTCCCAAAGCCATTTACTCAAACACCAATGATTTAAAACAAATGTTGACAATCGTTGAGCTTGGGCTATTCCCTTATGGTACTGGTGGCCATATGTTAGTGGTCCACAATGTCCTGGTCATGGTGGTGATGGCATGTCAACTGCTGGTGGACCCATCTATGACATAGAGGGTGATGACATTTAACATCATGGGCAGTGTCTCTGAGAATGGCCACTGATCCTTACTGTTCCACAAAGGCTGCTGTTACGCCTAGCATAATAGTGTGAACAAAACTTCTTTACAATGAACAATTCTGTTATGCAGAATAGATAAGCACTGCAGCTCTTTTCACTACATTTATACATTTTTAATAACTCTCTTGTGCTTGATTTCATCATTTGCATATGTGACGGGTCTCGTTAACATAGTGGCATACCTTCCTTGCCATTATGCAGTTATGTGTGTACCATGATTGCTACACTACTTCTCCTGTAGCTCAGTTCTGCTACTTGTAGCTTAGATCTGCTACTTGTAACAGTGACTTACCACCTCCCTGTGTGCTGTTAGTCATTACACTATTTCTTCTAATAATATACACTAATTGTTTCAGAATCCCCAGTATCTTTGATGCTTTGATTGATTAAGTTATATAATTCTGTAGTATAATTATTGTGATAAATGGAGGTTTTGTCCCTGAGCCTCTTCTGAAAATGGTGCCTCATGCCCAGTCAGATTATAGGGGGAATAAATATAAATGAATAAAATTAATTAACATAAAGTCTTCCTTACGTGACCAGAAAAAAAAAACTTTGTGTAATTCACTTTATTGGGCTGATGTTGTTATTTTTGTGCAGGCTAATCAGATATCATTTTTTCAAGGACTGCATAAATGCATGTTCTTCTGCAGTAGAAAGATGAGAGCATAGGGTTCATAAAACAGGCCTTTTATTTCTGTGACAGCTCAGTTTGTAACAGCCATCTAGAAATGTCTCTTTGTTCCTGCATTTAAATTTAATCATCCTACTTAGCAGAATTACAGAAGACAAAGACTATTTTTAGACTTGACTGCAACATTAATTTTTGATTTATCTAATGAAAACGAAAACCAGTAGAGATCTGAGGCCTTGTTTTACATTTTTTCTCTGTAGCATCTCTGGCTCACCCCATAGCTTAGTAAGTAACTATTTTAGGCAGCCTTCAAAGCATGCCTTCCATGATTGATGCTCAGCTCCCTGTGTTCTCAAATACATCAGAGAAAGCAGAAAGCAAGTGCCAAGTGCAAAACAAAACACTGTTATCTGTCTTTGGTGCACTGACTTAGCCCTCCGTAACCCTATTAGATTACTTACATGGAGTAATTAGAAGCAAAAGACATTCCAACAAACAAGAGGTGCAGATTTTCTTATTCCGCGCTAATGTAGGTAGCTGGGGAAAACAGCCTAAGAGAGTTTACACAGGATATAAAAGTAGAAAAGTTTTTCATTACTGTACTGATGTAAGTCTCCAGGGAGTTACTAAAAGGCTTGCAGAAGAAGGTCACCAAAGACAACAGTTAATTCAGTTAAATTCTGAGTTATGCTTCCATGCATTAATATATGATACCCTAGAGTACCCTTTAAATGCCCGTACTGATATTCTTTTAATTCCTCATGTAGAATAAAACAAAAGCAGGGGAGAGCAGAGTTGTATCCACAGATGAGTAAAAACTTTCACTGAACTCATTACAGTACTCATTTTCATTATAATGAAGCTATGAATTAAATTTCAGTTTAAGGCCAGGCTATGGAATTGTGATTCATAGCTATAACTGCTGTTAGATGACTTTGGTAAAGGAGAATTTAAAATGCTTAAACTGTAACATATTCAGTAACTCATGTTTGTTGGATTAGGTCATTACATTTTACAAATGTGCATAGAAAGCATTTTTTATTATTATTATTCCTTGTATTTCTGTCGAACTGTAAAAGCTAAGTAGCTGTATTACATGCCTTAAACATTTAAATTACACCACCATAGTGCCTGCTAACAAGATTGGTGAGTCTTATCTTTGCCCTGAATGTCAGGTTGCATATTTGCTCTGTCACAGATTCTCTTTGGTCAGCAAATCTAAAACTGAATATGTGGCCAGCACTGTATAACACAGAATTAACTAAATCTAAACAAGTAATTAAGAGAACTCTGTTAATATGCCCGATTTTGTGACAATAAATAAAAGGAATCTACTTAAAATGTAATGATCTGTTTGATTCATCATAATTTATCATCTACGCGGGTATCACACAGTCAAGGAGAATTCAAAGTGCTGTCTTATGTACACTGACTATACAAAGTATGAGCTCATTGCAAAAGCTACTGTTGTGGCTATTGCCTAGTGCAAAAGTAGTCATTTCATATTTCACTGCAGTAGAATTTGTCCTTTCCTCCGTGTGCAATAGGAGCTAATTGTCTTGCCACACTCCCGAAGAAAGACAACGAAGCCTCCTTGCTGTTGTGATCATTTTATTGAAAAAAACATGCATCAATAAGCATTTTTCATTTATCAAAATACCAAACCTTATATTGTATCAACTCTGAATTTACCAAACCATTAACCATGCAACTTTGCACATGTTACTCCTCATCTAAATTTCCCAGGTGGTGTAACGAAAAGCCCTACTAGTTACGCCGGTTCTTCCAACCAAGTCGTAAAACACTCTGCCCACTTGACAAAGTGGATACTTTAAAAATACAGAACCAATACCAACTCTCTCAGATAATCAGGTGTTTTAATCTTGAAAGAAAGAGAATGGGAGGAAGAAAAAAGGAGGAAGATTGTACAGCGACCACCAAACCGGAGGTAGGGGAACATTGAGCTTCTGTTGAAAAACAGAGAAAAGCTGGTACATCCAGTTTACGTATAAATTATTATGAGGGTAAAACAAGGCTTGCTGGGCAGAATTTTTTTTTTTTTTTTGCCAAATCTTTTTTATTAAAGTTTTAGAATAAATAACATATCAAAATACATACCAATATTTAAAACATAACTTACATTAAATAATAGAAAAATCATTCATATTAGCATTTAAATAGTAAAGTATTTGCAAAAACTGTCTACCAAAACAAAGGAATTATATATCATACAACTTGCAATATTATTTCAAGTCATAATGTCTTCAATTTTCTCTAATGGGAAAAAATGTTTGATCACAAACTGTTATTGTCTTACCCCACTCCACAAGAAAGACAAAGGCCCCTTGCCTTTGCAACCAACTGTTTAATTGAAAATACTACTTACCATGCATCAATGAACATTTTTTCTTTTATCAAAATCCCAAATCTGATTCTGCATTAACTCAGAATTTACCATATCATTAACTACATCCCTTTGCACATGTTACTCTCATTTTCTCATATGCCAAATTTTTCATGTGGCGTAACAAAAAGCCATATCGGTTATGCCTGTTTTTGCAGCTGAATGGCATACCTCCCTGCCTCAGTGAACTGGCCACTGTAAACATGCAGCACCATTACCAACTGTCTGACAAATCGATCTTGTGTTAGTTTATGAAAGTGAAGGGGGAAAGAAAACTGGGGAGATCACACAGCAACCACCCATCAGGCTAAAAATTAGTGTATCACCCCCCCCCCCCCCACACACACACACACACACACACACACTTTCCTGGCCATAACAACTAAACATACCATATCTGTCTTCACAGCTCCATTTACTATTATTATTATTGTTATTAAACATACTTAAAACAATAAAAAATGTTAACAATCAAATTACCTTACCTTTGATTGCACTTATTTCTACTGTTAACTAAATATCATAGTACATTTGCTTTATTTATTATTAAAACATATGTAAAACAATAACAATAAAATTACTGTCTTTAAGTACAACAAATACACTTCTGTTGTTAACTAAACCACATAGTACATTTGCTTTACAGTTTGTGCTTCTATATATATATATATATATATATATATATATATATATATGGTTCTACCTGACATAAACGAAACCCCAAAACACCGCACCACAACGCAATCACCGAAACCACATAACCGACAGTACAAAAACACGAAACCCCACATGCCCGACAACGAAATAACCGACGGTACACAAACACGAAACCTCATACACTGCACACACCACAATCACAACAATCAACAAACAAAACACATTCCCTGTCCAAAAACCACATACACAACACAAGCACACCAAAATCCCTACAAACCCACACTAAACCTCACATACACAACTACCTACAACCCTAACCCAAACCCTAACCCTAAGGTCCGTCACTACCGTACACTTACCTGACCTGCTCCCTAACCCTAACTCACTTATCCCGCCCCTAACCAAAACACAATCACTACCACACACTTACCTGACCCGCTCCCTAACCCTAACTCACTTATCCCGCCCCTAACCCAAACACAATCACTACCGCACACTTACCTGACCCGCTCCCTAACCCTAACTCACTTAACCCACCCCTATCCCCACAGACCATCAATATCCACACTTACCTTACTCGCACCCTAACGTCCGTCACTACCGCATACTTTCACAGCCTTTTCCCATGTCGGCATCCTCAACGTCGGTGCTTTCATCCGTCGGGTCGGTCTTCTGCACTGTCGATCTTCTGGGGCCCGTCGCGTCGGTCTTCTGAACTGTCGATCTTCTGGGGCTCGCGATTTCCCTGTCGATGTTCCGGCATGTCGTCTAACTGAGGTAGAACCATATATATATATATATATATATATATATATATATATATATATATATATATATACACACACACACACACACACACACACACACACACACACACACACACACACACACACACACACACACAAATAAAGACAGAGATAATCCTAATCTTATGTCCTGTAAAAACAGTGGAAGTGTAAGATTAAACATATCAAGACAATAATAGAAAGATAGATACCATCTTGGAAAAAACAGACACGGTTTTTCTCATACAGTTCCTAAGGTTCAATTACACAGAAAAAAAACCAGCAAGGCTACCACGACTGTTAGCGTAAGCTGGCTGAACTTTAATAAAATGACCAGTAAAACAAAGGATAAGCACTTTTGCGTGTTACACTTCTTCAGATCCATACATGAAAAACAAGGAATCATGTTTTTAAAACTAAATATACCAATCACAAGACAATTTATTATCAAATAAAATCAACAATTCAATTTACGCCCCTTTAGGGCAAGTTTTAAACAAATACTAACATTAATCCCTGGATGTCTGTCTGCTTGTAACTTTAGTATCCATCTCAATTCAATTTATTCTAGCTGATTGTTCAAGTCCCCACCTCTAAAGTTCTTCTTTAAGCTCTGTACGGCTTTAAAAAAAAATTGTGACCATTGTTTTCATTAATATGTTTGGCCAATGTGTTATTCATATTCTTATTCCTAATATCATACATATGATGTAATATTCTTTTTTTCAATTTCTTTACTGTTTTCCTGACATAGAAGCATGTACACGCATTGCAGGTTGCCAAGTAAATCACATGTGATGTTTGACAATCAATGTACCATTTAGAGTTAAAGGTAAAATCAAAACAAGGATGTTTAAAAATCTGTTGTTTAGAAATGACAGCACATAATTTACACATGCGACATGGATAAGTACCTGTTCTCATGTCATCAGTAAATCATGAATTATCTATATTACAAAGTAAATCTTTTAAATTATTACACCTTTTGCAACTAAATCTAGGTGTTTTACCAATAAGTGTGACTGTACTAGCATTGGTTGTCAGAATTTGCCAATTCTTATGTATGATATTCCATATGAGGGCCACATCATTTGTAACTTAACTCAACATATAACAAGATAGCCAGATTTGCTGTTCAGCATACTTATAAAACTCATCACTGTGTTTCACTTAAATACTTAAACTGGCTGGTGCTATCCAACCTGCTCCTTCTCTCTCAGTTTCAAATTATACATTCTGTTCTATATCAGCCTTTCTATTGTCCTTCCCTATCCTCCTGTATATCCAACTATACTCCACTAGATCACTCCACAGCTCTAAGTCTTACTAGTTATCCACAAACTTAGGACTAAAATGGGTAGCAACCTTTATAGCTATCATCCTATCATTGCCTGGAACAACCTTCCATTTCAAATTAGACTAATAACTCATCCCAATAATTTAAATCGGCTGTAAAGGAGCACATACAAGTTCTCTGATCTTGTCACTGTACTCATCCCCCATAATCTATCTCCCCATATATAAACTTCCTCACTATTTGTCCACTTTCTTCCTCCTCTGTCCTTGCATATCAGACTCTAATGTACTTCCTTTTCCTATCCCTTAGCCTAACTCCTACATACCTCCCCTCTTCTCTCACTTCCTATAACTAACTAATACTAAGATGGAACTAACACTACATGGCTGTATGAATATGTTAAACGGCAGTACAAATATGTCTATTTGTCCATTTGTCTCACATTACCTGTAATATTGATGTTTTGCTTTTAAAATAATTATAACTTGTATAATGTTGCATATATCAGCATAAACTGTAATTGCCTCTGTAATTGTTTTTACTTGCTATTGTATAATGTTTCTGGAACTTTTCTCCCTGGGCCTCCACTGAAAAAGGGCTATTTTTGTAGCTCAGTCAGACTTATTCTGGTCAAAAAATGTAAAATAAAATAAAATAAAATAAATAAATAAACTCGGTAACAAATCTCAAATTTTGGTGAGGGAGTATTCCTTTGTTTTGATCTAAGATGGCTCCATCTCTCTGTCAACTTGAATAATAAGGTTTCACTGTGTTGAACCTGTTGGATTCCACTTCAGCTCTGATACTATCACCTTGTTTCCTGTTATAAGCCCTAGCTAAAAATTGTGCACTAAGTGACCCCATCATTTGTGTGCAACTTTAAACCTTTGTATATAACCTTGAGGTGGATGTAAACTGACTTTTAATGATATTAGGGAAAATATGTCTAGGATGCATACTCCCCTGAGAAAGCAAACTATTTTTTCAACATGACTTCCTATGTAATTCTGTATTAATGATTCCTAATGGACCCATATGTAGACAGACACCCAAGAAACTAATTTCAGCATGAGACACTGTTAGAAAAATATGTATTAGTGTATGCATTAGTAATATGCTTAGTGCATTTAAGGTTTGAAAATGATTAACACATGTATTCTATTTCCCACTGCATAAATCTGTGCAAACTGCAGAAGCTTTCCAATCTTGTATTGTCATGAAATGTGCGCAGTTATAATCTTTGCTTATGCTTTGGAAATTTACAGGGAAGCAGACAATCTCTGCTAGTGTCAGGAAATAAAAAATAGATGTGTTACTTGTACTAAGGTCATGAGATTTAGACAGGGAGTTCCGCTTATGCTGTGAGAAAATACACAACTGCAAAAGCTATTGATGGTTAGAACAATGACTGCTTGAAAATATGAACTGCAATCAGCATTTGCTTGTGCCTAAGCTAGAAAAGTACATTGAAATGTAATACATGTATTAGAACTACACAATAGAAGCTTGTAGCAGGCTAAGGCCCACAAGGTCAGATTGTTGTTCTCAAAATGTTTTTCATAAATCCGGTCATGTCAGCAGAAAATCTGAGTAACATCTGCTGTAGAACAATACAGAAAGTTGTGTTTGATTACGTCAACCATAAAAGGCAATGTCTTGTAGAACAGTATAAGAATAGCATGCTTCCTGTTAGTAGTTAGCCAAAATTCTGTATTTGCATGTTTTTGCCTCCTTGCAGCAAGTTATTAAAGTGCCTTATCTGAACCTTACGTGAATTGGTCTTTGAAGTTTTTTCCTTTGACAGATTGGTCCTTCGGACCGGAAATCCTCACTTCGCCAAAGATCAGATGGGCCAGGTGGCTTGAAACCGTACGGGGAAGAAACCACATCGGTTCTTCTTATTTGAAAAGCCCTGTGACTGAATTATCATTCAAAAGAGGCCAGCCACTTTCTGATCTGTGACTGAAGGACGGGTTTTCATGAACCAGGTGATCAATCACGAAGGCTCATGTAAGGTGAATCTACTTTTTTCTGTTTTTAGATCAGGGACTAGATTTGCATTGTTTTTGCCAAGACTGTATTTTTACAAGTCAGGGACAGAAAAGATTACTGTCTTGTCATAGATCAGCGAAAACAGAGTAGGTAGGCAGTCATTCCGAAGAGACTATAACAAAATCCATGGTACCATGTTAAAAATAAGAGAGGTTATGTAACGTTCAAAAGGTTAGAATAAAATGGGTAATAATTGCACAAAAAGACCCCAAGATCTGCCGTTAACCGAAGATGCATAATACATGCAGTCACAGTGTGCTGATAATGTTAAATACTACTCAAAATGGGTTAATAAGTATGAATTTGATGGAAAATTAGAAAAATCTTCGTTTGTCAAACTTGTCAGACAGCTCAAAACTGATTCTAAAGGTCGGGTAAAAAAGCAACGCCAATTAGGAATTCCTCAGGCACACAGGTGGATTGAGGAAGTAAACCATAGGGAACAAATGAATAATAATTCAAAAGCAATGTTTTTAGATAAGGAGGACAATAACTTAGTAATAGCATTGGCCCCTCCGCCTCCCTTACCAGAATATGAAGCACATGAACAGGTTAGCCCACCCTCACGATATCCTGCTGTCACTGAAAATAGAGACACTACAAAAGCAAAACCATTTATTAGAGATCCCATTGAGACCAGGTCTCGAACACGGGCAGGTAACTCAAATGAAGGCATTGAGTTATATCAAATGGTCAAGAATTCATGGGCTATGAATGAAGAAGAAATATGCCCATTTATAGAAGTACCTAATCCTCAGGCAGGGCAAGAAGGTCAGGACCCAACTATTCTAGACCCTGGACTCCAGAAGATATCCGGAAAGCCACTGAGGGAATTCCCCATCCAAAAGATAATTTTAGAAAGTTCTCAGAAGATTTACAAGGAATGAGGCTGAGTTATAATTTAAATAGAGAAGAGGTAGAAAAGGTAGTTAGACAAATTGTGGGGCCAGATTGGCACATGATTAGTGGCAACTGGAATCCCCGTGACGCTGCACTCAGACCCCTCCCACATAGCAGTGCAGAGCTAGACAACAGAGTGAAAAGTCTTACAGACCGAATCTCTGAGAAATGTAAGCCTAGGGCAGACTGGACTTGCATTAATCAATGCATCCAACAAGAAGGTGAAACTGTTGACAGGTGTTATGCCAGACTATTAGAATGTTTTAATAACTACTGTGGAATGCAGGTTCCTGAAGATCAGACACAAGATTCCCCATATGAACAACAGTTAAAGAATGCATTTTTAAAAGGCAGTATTGCACCCATAAGCAGCTTTATTACGAAGCACATGGTAGATCATCGTACAAGCAGGTTACAGTCATTACTTGAATATGCTAGGCATGCCGAAAGGCATTTTAATAGCAAAAAGAAAAAGAAAGCTCAAGTATTTTCTGTAGAAGATGGAGCAGAAGTTTATGTAGTACAGTCCGGGAAAAAGGGCAAGAAAAATGCCCAGGGAAACAAACAATCTGATCAGCGATCAGAGGACTTTGATGGGCGAAAGAAAAGGGGAGAATGTTTTAAATGCGGTAAAAAGGGACATTTGGCAAGGGATTGCAAGAAAAACAAGAGGGCAACCATGGAGGAAGACAAGGAGGGTGAGGACTGACTATATGACAGTCGGGAATCACTAGAAGGGGATAGCGAAGAAAGGACAAATGATAATGTGATAGAGGGAATAGAGGATGTGATAGAAGAAATAGAGGAAGTGCAGGAAGTTACGGACAATGAAAAAAATTAAATATTGGACTTAGCTTTATTGAGCTTGGAGCTCTATTTAGCAGACACAAAACCAGAAGTTACACTTTTGGTGGAAGGGAGGGAAGTTAGATTCTAGTGTGACTCAGGGGCATCACGGATCCTGATACATCCCCTCCAAACTGCCAGAAAACTCAGAGTCACCTGATTACATACTAGTAAAAGCAGCTAATGGACAGCTGTATTGGGAGCCTCTCTCCCGTGGCATTGCAATAACTGATCCTGTTTCAGGATTAACTCAGAAAAGGAAACTTGTTGTTTCTGCAAAATTTCCAGTAAACCTCTTGGGCAGAGACCTTATGCAGCTATTTGGTATAGCAGTAGTCCCAACCATGCAGTGTATGGAAGCACAGCGACAAATTGATACCTTTGCAGTGCAATCGGAGGGTGAAATGTTTTATTGGTACAGCCAGGACTTGGTTATGACTGGTCCAGGGGCAGTGACCGAAGAGCTGATGAATGTAGCCATCAGCAAGTTCCCCTCCCTTGACATTGATAAACAACATTTGTTGCACTGTACCCTCTGTTATTGTAACATGCCAGGACCTGATAAGGAATATGAGCAAGAATTGTTTAAAAATCATGCAAACAGATTGATACTATGAAATTTGTACTGGGACATGGAAGGGAACAGTGTAGCTAGCTGTTCATTGCCCCAGGAGTTCTTTGCACTTTATAAATCTAATCGATTACCACATGTTAGCTTAACTAAGGACAGAAACATAAAATGGGTAGACTTAGGAGAAAAAGTCACGAGATGGGAGAAACAGACAGAATTAGAACTGTCAGAACAGGGAATACAAATGCAGAAGTTGAATTGGATAACTCAGACCCACCCAACCGTACACTTGCAGTCTAGCAAGAACAGCTGATTAGCACTCCTATTAAAGGAGGAAGAGAATGCCTTACAGAATATACCAGGAGCTCTTTGGTCAACAGGAAAGTCAGATGTAGGACTCATTCGTACAGCAGGGCCAGTCACTATCACACCAAAGTCATCATTTAGACCACAGAAAAGGCAGTATCCCTTAAGAAAAGATGCAGAGGTAGGAATTAAAACTATTATAGCAGCTTTACTTAAGGAAGGGGTGCTGGTGGAATCTCCCGATTCACCATGTAACACACCCTTATTTCCTGTTAAGAAAGCAAATGGAGAATGGCGTATGGTCCAAGATTTACAAGCTGTAAATGATGCCGTAATACCAAGGGCACCTACGGTGCCAGACCCACACACCTTGTTGAATGATATAAAACCTCAACAGAAATATTTTTCTGTGGTAGATATCAGCAATGTGTTCTTTTTGATACCGATACACCCTGACAGCCAGCATTGGTTTGCATTCACATTTCAGGGGAAAAGGTATACATATACGTGACTACCACAGGGATATTGTGAAAGTCCAACGATATTCTCACAAGAAATGGCAAGCAACTTGGCGGGATTTACCCCACCAAGAGGCAGTCAGATTTTACTTTATGTTGATGACATCCTGCTGGCAGCCCCCACCCAGCAAGATTGCAAAGAAGATACCATAGCACTATTACGATTTTTAGCCACTGAAGGACATAAAGTAAACAAAAATAAACTGCAGCTTTGGAAAAAACAAGTTAAATACCTAGGATATGTAATATCCAAAGAGGGTAGAACATTAGATGAGGACAGAAAAGTAGCAATTTTACAAGCACCAAAACCCACTACCAAGAAGGAAATGATGTCCTTCCTGGGTATGACTAATTTTTGCCGGAGCTGGATTCCGAACTATGCTTTGGAATCTGCGCCTTTGACTGACTTGATATATAAAAAGCCTATGGCAGCACAGGATTTGTTACAATGGACACCAGAAGCAGAATCTGCTTTCTGCAAACTGAAACAGTTTATAGCGTCCTCATTAGTTCTGTGATTACCAAACTATCACAAACATTTTTTCCAAACTGTAGATTGTAAGCAAGGTTATATGACATCAGTGTTAACACAACAGCATGGGGACAAACAACGCCCCATTGTTTATTATTCATCACAACTAGACCAGGTGGCATGGTCTTTACCTCACTGTGTACAAGCAGTAGTTGCAGCTGCAATGGCAGTACAGGCTTCGGCCTCAGTAGTTTTATTCCACCCTCTCACTTTGAGAGTGCCTCATGCAGTCACGATTATTTTACTGCAAGAGAAGGTAGCATATCTTTCCCCTGCTAGGCATCTTTCCTGTATGACTATATTGTTGAGCCAACCTCATATGACAATTGAATGATGCACGACTTTGAACCCTTCTACCTTGCTCCCAACCCCTGCAGATGGCACACCACACCGCTGCTTGCAGGTGATTGAGCAAAAGACACTGCCTAGAAAAGACATTACGGATGTCCCCTTGGATGATGCCGAGGTGACATACTACGTAGATGGCTCGTGCAAAAGGGGTCCTGCAGGACAGAACCTAGTAGGATATGCAGTAGTTTCTGATACTGAAACTATAGAAGCGATATCTTTACCACACAACTTATCTGCACAGGCAGCAGAATTGATTGCCTTGACACGGGCATTTACCTTAGCAAAGGGTAAATGTGTGAACATTTTTACTGACAGCCAGTACGCTTTTTCTACTGTACATGTTTTTGCGCAACAGTGGAAAAACTGAAGAATGATAACATCAACTGGCAAACCTATTAATCATGCACAGTTTATTTTAGATCTTTTAGAATCTGTTCAGTTACCTCAGAAAGTAGCTATTTGTAAATGCACAGCTCATACCAAGCAACAAGATAGGATTTCAAAAGGTAATGCAAGAGCTGATACAGCTGCAAAGCAGGCAGCTTCAGAAGTATTTCTTTTGAATGAGGAACTACAACCCTCTGAGATTTTAGACTTAGAAATGTTAAAGACAATGCAGACACTTACTACGCAAGCTGAAAAACAAAGATGGGTAAAACGAGGAGCAATTCTCGAAAAGGGGCTGTACATCTCTAAAGAAGGGAAACCAATATTACCATCTAATTTGTTTAGATATGCAGCTTTGTTGAGCCATGGGCAATGCCATGTCTCAACAGGGGGGATGGTACAGCTGGTGAACCGAGTGTTCACGACATACAGATTCTTAAATTACTCTAAAAAATGTTGTTTAATGTGCCACATTTGTAACAAATATCATGCACAAGGGGCATTAAAGCCCAAGCAAGGGAGTTTCCCTACACCACCATATCCGTTTCATACTATCTGTATGGATTTCATAGAATTGAACAAATGTGAAAATAAGTATTGTCTTGTCAATGTAGATATGTTTTCCAGATGGGTGTAAGCCTTTCCGACCAAAAATCCAGATGCGGCTACAGTTGCAAAAATTCTTGTTAAAGAAATCATCCCTAGATTCGGAATTCTGGAAACGATCTACAGTGACAATGGTACACACTTTGTAAACCAAACCATAAAACAGCTAAGTAAGCATTTTGGTATTTCTTTAAAAAATCATTGTGCATATCATCCGCAATCTGCAGGGCTAGTTGAGAGGCATAATGGGATTTTAAAGAGTAAGCTAAGAAAATTAATAGCAGAAACAGAAAATAATTGGGTGTGCTGTCTGCCCCTGGCACTGTTGAGCATGAGAACTGTTCCGAATGCAAAAGAATTAACTCTCATACCCACACACCAGGAAGCCGACTGTACACTAGCAGAGTATGTGAGAAATTTGTTGAATTCTAAACATCTGTTGCAGTCAAATTCTGTTTCAGATAAGGAACAAACCAAACCATCGGAAGTAGCAGTGATTCCTGGAAAGTGGATCTGGGTAAAGACTATAAAAAAGAAGAATTGGACATCACCAAAGTGGGAAGGTCCATATCAAGTGCTTCTGTCGACACCCACTGCTGTCAAAATCACAGAGTGAGCCTCGTGGATCCACCTGACGCACTGCAAACTAGTTAATAACTTTGAACTGGATGAAAATCTTGTCACATGTCAAGAGTAAAAATGATAGAATCTTAAAAAATCTGAATAGAACTGTTTGGAAGAGTTGGAGAAAACAGGAACGCAGAACAACCATTTCCTCAGAAGTATTGCATAATCATTTTGTTAACTGTACTAGTGACAATAATCTTTTTGTTGTGGCCATTCCTTTTCCCAGCCACACAAACTGAACTGAATAAACTTGAAGAGTTGCACATAGACTGGCATCCAAACTTCAAGACTTATCAGGCAATTAAATATGTGTATGCTGTGACTTTCAATGTTTCGAATTGCTGGATTTGCACAGCTTTGCCAACAGCATACGGGGGGTTATTGCTAATTTCAGTCCCCCTAGGGGTCAATGAGACCTGGGAAAACTTGATTCATGATACATCTACTATTACAGCACAAGATAAAATAGCATTGCACTTGTCGGTTCTACAAAAGGGAACTGTGTGTTTTTATAAGAATGATACAGTTCAGGTGGGTTGGAGCAATTGCAATGTGACTGTTCCTTATAAGTGCTACACTAAAGCTAATAACACAGGTTTTTATTGTAATACAAACTATGATTCATTTTTTAAATTGATGCACAAAACACTTGAAGAAGTAAAACATGATTCTGTTCTCTATAAACTATTGTCTATAATTGACAGAAAAATGTTTCATGCAGGACAAGTGTATATTCATAGTAAAGTTACTACTAAAGTAGAAGATTGTTATTTTGTTTGTGGTAGAAAAGCATACAAGTGGTTACCTGAGAATTGGTCCGGCAGTTGTTTTTTGGGCTACCTGGTTCCGGCCATACGACACACTGCAGTTTTACCTCGAGGTAAAATTCGAAATGTTCGAGAAGCTGTCAAGAAGCCTGTCAATCCAGTAGGACAACTCGATGCACCCTGGAAAAATCATCATGCTGTGGGCGATGGACTGACACACATGGACTTGAGTGATTCTGTTATATCGTGGGCAGGCATATTACCAGCATATGGAGCAGTGAAATCGATCTGGGAGCTGAGAAAACTGTCTAAACTTCTCGAAGTAATGAGCAATGCAACTTTTTCTGCTCTAGAATTGGTGACTGATGAACTGAATGCCATGAGAACTGTAGTGCTTCAGAACCGCATGGCTCTTGACTTCACCCTAGCGCCGAAAGGCGGTACTTGCGCTTTAATCCAGGAGAAGTGTTGTTCATATATTCCTGCCTATTTATTTATTTATTTTATTTATTTACATTTGTTGACCGGGCTAGTCTAACTGGATACATGTCCATTTTCAGTAGAGGCCCAGGGAGAAAAGCTCCAAGCAGACAGGTAAAGACATTATTATATAACAATGATATAGAAAAGCTATAAACATATACAGGTAATACCACTATTTGGGATATTAGCAAAAGATGATGATCAAGAACAAATTTACAATAAATGAAAAAGTGTAAAAAAACATTTTTTTTTTTTTTTTTTTGGACAACATAGTACTGCAGAGAGGCCAATAATTAGTAATAAAGTACCCTGGAGAAAAGAAATAAAAGGGATGGCAGGAATGCGTAAAGGTGGAGAGATCAGTCAGGGTTAGTGCAGGGGCAGAGCCAGTGAGTTTTAAAATGTTCTTTGAGATGTTTTCTAAAAAGATGTGTGGAAGATAGAGTAGAAAGCTCACTTGGAAGCTGGTTTCAGGCATTGCCAACAGTGTTAGCAAAAAAGAGTCTCCAGCTTTGTTTTTAGATTTAATAGAGGAAACTAGGAGCTTATTGGCTGAGCGAAGAGTAGAAAGGTTTTTGTAAGGGGTAGTTAGATTATAGAGGATTGGGATGTTATTAGGGTGGAAAAGTATCTTTTGGGTTATAGTAAGTTGATGATGGAATAGTTGGTGCTGTAGTTCTAAGCATCCCAATTGTTTGAGGTTGAGACAGTGGTGTGTTCTAAAAGGGTTGCTGGTAGCAAATCTGGCTATGTTATTATAGCTAGTGGCAAGTTTGTTAAGGTTGCTTTTGGAAAGGTTAGTATAAATGGCAGAGGCATAAAGCAGGGTAGAGATCAGATGAGTTTGGGCTATAGTGGTTCTGGCTGTAGGTGTGAGGAAGGGTTTGATTCTATACAGGGAACCCAGTTTTTTGTTGACAGATTTTATGGTAGTGTTGATATGATCGTAATAGCTAAGGTTGTTGTCAATGGTTATGCCTAGGAGATGGGTTGTGGTATCAGGGGATATTGTGGTTCCATTGTTAGAGGTTATAGTGAAGTGAAATTGTGGTGATTTAAGAGTGGGAGTGAAGAGTAATAATTTTGTTTTTTTTTTTGCATTCAGGAGGAGGCAATGTTGCATGAACCAATTTTCAACAGTCTGAAATACAGACTGGGTGAGGGTTTGGAGTGTGGTTGGGGACCTAGCAGAGCAGATTAAAGTAGAATCGTCTGCATACTGAATGCAGGTGGCTTGAGGAATTGTAGTGTTTAGGTCATTAATAAACATTGAAAAGAGAAGAGGGCCTAGGATGGAACCTTGAGGTACTCCAAGATTTATGGGGAGGGGAGTTGACAGCATGTTATCCCAAAGGACTGCTTGATGATGGTTGTCTAAGTAGGATTTAAACCAGAGTAACGCCTGTGCGTCCAGTGCATGTGCTTTTAATACCTCTAAAAGCAGATTATGGTTGACCATATCGAAGGCTTTTGAAAGATCGATAAATAAAGCAGAGGAAAGAGTGTTATTGTTACAATTTTTGTTTATACAGTCAGAAAAGGATAGCAGGGCAGTTGAGGTACTATGGAATTGTCTGAAACCATGTCGGCAGTTGTCAAGCAAATTGTTGTGGAGAAGATGGTCAAGTAGTTGTTGGTGAATACATTTTTCCATTATTTTAGCTATAGGAGAGAGTAAGGCAATAGGTCTAAAGTTAAAAATGTCAGTTGATATCCCACCTTTGTGTAAAGGAATGATGTGAGATACTTTCCATATAAGGAGGATTTTACTTTCTGAAATAGTTCTATTAATAAGGATAGAAATAGGGTAGGCTATGACTTTAGCTGCTATTTGCAAGTATTCTGCTGGTATACAGTCAGCAGAGGGGGTGCATGGCTTGAGTTTTAGAAGGAGGTTACTAATGAGAGATGTAGGAACTGGTTGTATGTGAAAAGAAGGAATAGAGTTTGATGTGGTATTTGATGGGAGGGAGCTGGTGGGTGGTAGAGAGTTAGCTAGAGATTGTATGGTTTCAATAAAGTAGTTGTTAAAGGAATCAGCTATTAGTTTAGGGTTATTTTGGGTGATCCCTGATGGGGTGGGAGACTTGGTATGCCCTGGATGAAATAGTTTGTTCATAGCTGACCAGAACTTTTGTGGTTTTTGTTTGTGGTTTTGTTGGAGGTGAATGTAAAAGTTTCTTTTATCTAGTATGATGTCTTTTTTTGTAGCATTTCTTAATTGTTTAAAGTAAAGGTGGTCAGACGGGCTTTTAGAGGCTCTCCACTTGGCCCAGATGTTATTTATTAGGAAGATTTTTTGCTTTGTTTGTTTTGAGAACTATAAACACGAGATAGACAATCACCTTGAGGTAATTTAGCAAGTGTCGGCCATGACCAAACGAGGACCAAACCCACTGATGGACTTTTTCCAGAAATCGTTTGGGGGTGGGGTACTATCCTAATGAACATCCTGATTGCTATTTGTGTAGGAATGATCCTACTGGGAGCTTGTGTTTGCTGTGGCATCCCTTGCATAAAAAGACTGATTAAAGACTTTATAGATATGTCAGTTTCTAAAACTTTATATCAAAGTACTGAGTTTGAAGAGCTGTTGAAAAATTGAAATGCTTTCATAAGTTTAAACTGAATGACTCTCTTAACTGCAAATCTTGAGTAGGAAGAGGTTAGGAGAAGAAAAAACTGTTTATGCTTATTTTGAAAGTAGAATAAAGTATTAAAAGGGGGGAAATGTTAGAAAAATATGTATTAGTGTATGCATTAGTAATATGCTTAGTGCATTTAAGGTTTGAAAAGGGTTAACACATTTATTCTATTTCACTGCATACATCTGTATAAACTGCAGAAGCTTTCCAATCTTGTATTGTCATGAAATGTGCGCAGTTATAATCTTTGCTTATGCTTTAGAAATTTACAGGGAAGCAGATAATCTCTGCTAGTGTCAGGAAATAAAAAATAGATGTATTACTTGTACTAAGGTCATGAGATTTAGACAGGGAGTTCCGCTTATGCTGTGAGAAAATACACAGCTGCAGAAGCTATTGATAGTAAGAACAAAGACTGCTTGAAAATATGAACTGCAATCTGCATTTGCTTGTGCCTAAGCTAGAAAAGTACCTTGAAATGTAACACATGTATTAAAACTACACAATAGAAGCTTCTAGCGGGCTAAGGCCCACAAGGTCAGGTTGTTTGTCTCAAAATGTTTTTCATAAATCCGGTCATGTCAGCAGAATATCTGAGTAACATCTGCTGTAGAACAATACAGAAAGTTGTGTTTGATTACGTCAATCATAGAAGGCAATGTCTTGTAGAACAGTATAAGAATAGCATGCTTCCTGTTAGTAGTTAGGCAAAATCCTGCATTTGCATGTTTTTGTCTCCTTGCAGCAAGTTATTAAAGTGCTTTATCTGAACCTTACGTGAATTGGTCTTTGAAGTTTTTTCCTTTGACAGACACCACCATAGTAAATCTTAAAAATCAGTGGTTGTCTCCAAGTAACATACAAATTGTGCAATGATTTTTCATTGCCATCCCACAAGAAAAAAATGTCATCAACAAAACATCGATAAAACTTGATATGTTCATAATACACATTATTTTTATGTACAAACATACTCTCCCAATAATGCATAACTAAATTAGCATAAGAGTTTGCATATGGGGTGCCCATCACGACACCTGATTACTGCAAATAAATATAATTACAGAAAATAAGGATATTGTTGTTTAATATCATCCATAGTAACATACAAATAAGCAATACAGCATCCTGATTATACTCACTATTAACAGGTAATGTATATCCCTAAGAGCTCTTATGCCAAAATTATCGGGTATGGCTGTGAACAAATTTCTTACATCCATTGTCACTAAGAGCCACTCAGAAACCTCACCAACCGTTTCCATAAACTTATATAGATCACAACAAAAATGTTTACTATCTTTTAACAGGGTCTATATTAAATGAATGAAAGTTGAAAATCATGAACGCTCCAAATCTCGAAAATGCCGGACCTCAAAGTGCTTTTTGTGAGATCACAGTACAGTGAAGATTGGAATATTTGCCCTTTCCTCACTGTAGTGCAATCTCGGAGTTGGTATATATATTTAGCAAGGGGTTTGGGGGGCTGTGCCCCCCACAATAGCAAGTTCGAGGTCCGGCATTTTCGAGATTTAGAGCGTTCGTGATATTCAACTTCCGTTCTTATAATATACACCCATTTTAAAACTGTAGGCACTATTGATAAAACTTTTTTCAACCTGTCTTCCACAAACATTGACAAAGGTTCTGTTATCCACCCTGCTCCTACAAAAATGGGGTGCATAGGTGGATTCATGGAATCCTTATGTATTTTTGGTAGACCTTTAATAACAGTTAGAGTTGGGTGTTCAACCATTAAAAAATGATACATTTGTTAACCAATGATTCTTCTCATTAATAAATCATATAGCATCTCTTGTACACATTTTACTATATTATTTACAACCGTTCTGTCCACTTTAACATATGTGTTGACATCATCCAAAAAACATTTCATAGATTTGTGATAGTCCACAGAATTCATGATGACAGTGGCACCCCCTTGTCTGCTGGTCTAACACAGATGTCCTTATTAAACCTTAAAGATTGCAGGGCTCTGCATGGCTGCAAAGTCAAGTTATAAAAACTCCTATTATGTAGGCCATTCAAAGCCCAACTAATATTCTTGCAAACACCAACAAAAGTTTCTACATGTGGTGGTAACTGCAGGCTATATATGCTGGGTTATTTCATGAAAATATCCCCTCCAGGCTTACTATTGCCAAACAAAAACTTTAAAATATTATTGAGAGCAAAAAAATGTAAATCTAAAAATATGTCACTCACATCCGTCGAAGCCGCTGGTATATAGAACAAACCCTTGTTTAGAACCTCATACTCATTATTGTTCAAGGCATAATTTGAAAGGTTCACTACAAGGTTATTTACCTGTATTTCATTAAAATTAGAAGTTCTCAGTTTGTCCATCCCATCTATGGAACAGACTCCCTCTCCACATCAAGCAGAGTACCTCTTTACCCCTTTTTAAGTGCAACCTGGATAACTGGATGGGAAACAGAAAATATACCCCTGGGTTTCTACCTGTGTCCCTGCTGGACAGGGGTATGGGTATCAGATGCTGATTTGTCTAAACATGGGCTAAACTCTTGGCTAGGCTTATAAGGGTCTCAGGGCCAATAGCCTAGTAACCTCCTATGATCCTATGATCTTATAGGTTGAAGAAAGTTTTATCAACAGTGCCTACAGTTTTAAAAGATAGTAAACATTTTCTTGGTGACCTATATAAGTTTATGGAAATGGTTGGTGAGGTTTCTGACTGGCTGTTTGTTCACAGCCATACCCAATGATTTTGGCATAAAAGCTCTTAGGGATACATTACCTGCTAATAGTGAATATAATCAGGATGCTATATTGCTTATTTGTATGTTACTAGAGATGATATTTGACAACAATGTCCTTACTTTTTGTAATGATATTTATTTGCAGAAATGGGGTGTCATGATGGGCAACCAATGTGCAAACTCTTATACTAATTTTAGTGATGCATTATTGGCAGGATATGTTTGTACATAAGAATAACGTGTATTATGAACATATCAAGTTTTATCGTCATTTTGTTGACAACATTTTTTTCTTGTGGGATGGCAATGAAAAATCATTACAACAATTGTTTATGTTACTTGGAGACAACCACTGTAAGATTTACTATGATGGCATCTCATACTGAAATTAGTTTCTTGGATGACTTTCTACATATGGGTCCATTAGGAATTATTAATATGGAATTACATAGGAAGTCATGTTGGAAAAATCATTTGATTTCTCAGTAGAGTATGCATCCTAGACATATTTCCCTAATATTATTAAAGGTCAGTTTACACAAACCTCGAGGTTATGTACAAAGGATGATAGTTGCACACAAATGATGGGGTCACTTAGTGAACAATTTTTAGCTAGGGGTTATAACAGAAAACAAGTTGATAGTATCAGAGGTGAAGTGGAATCCAGTAGGTCCAACACAGTGAAACCTTATTTTTCAGGTGGACAGAGAGATGGTGCCACCTTAGATCAAATCATAGGAATACTCCCTCACCAAAATTTGAGATTTGCTACCAAGTTTACAAATGATGTGACCTTCATATGGAATATCATACATAAGAATTGGAAAATTCTGTCAAATGATGCTAGAACAACTGCACTTATAGGTAATGCACCTAGATTTAGTTACAAGAGGTGTAATAATTTAAAAGATTTACTTTGTAATCTAGGTAATTCATAATTTAGTGATGACATGAGAACAGGTACTTATCCATGTCGCAGGTGTAAAGCATGTGCTGTACTTTCTAAGCAACAGATTTTTAAACATCCTTGTTTTGATTTTACCTTTAAGCCTAAATGCTACGTTGATTGTCAAACGTCATATGTGATTGATCTTGCTGGGCTAAATATGAAGCCTGCCTAACTCTAAATGAATCAGAGGAATACCCTCTAACAAGAAGACCTCGCTACACTAAAGCCTAATGCAAGCATGTGACAAGGTCTTTAGAAAATGTAAGACAACTGTTCGGAAATGAAACACAGAATTCTCCAAATTTATAGGGCTGAACAGGCTACATGATGTGCAGCACCACTCTATCAGGCAAAGTAATGGCTCTATGGTCCTGTCTGGAATAACTTTGAAGTCACTCCCTGATTAGTCCTTCTTAGACTTAGGAACCCATACTACGACAGAATCAGAAACCAAAAAAAAAAAATAATAAAATAAATATATATATATGTTTCCATTTTAAAGATCCTAAAAGCTCACTGACACTAAAAGCACCCTGTGAAGAAAATGAAGACATTGTCATCTGTGTTAGCATCTCTGGCAGGAGATTTGTATATATTTTCAGATTAACTTGTATTGTATGCAAGTATGTCTAATTGTGAAAATGTAAATAAGCTTTTAAAATATTGAGTATCTATCGGCTTATACAAAATGTTTAAAGAATTTGTCAGTATTTTGATACATTTCTAATTGCACATGCTTGTGAGGGAGATTCTAAAGTACAAACTGTCTGTGGGGAATCAGTTGTCAAGTAGGTAATGTCATTATAATATTCCTGGTTGCTAGGTGATTATTTGAACAGCTGATTGACAGGAAAAATAACTTTTTCAAACAGCTGACTGTTATTTTTAAAATAAGACATTTGAGTCTGATAAGCTGAGCAGTTAGTTAAGAAGAGCAGTTAGTGAAGAGTCACAGTCAGTTACAGTGCTTTGCAGTAGATACCAGGAAAAAGGACTCACCAAAAACTGTAAGCCTGCTTTTGCCTTGCTGTTATGTTTTAGATTAGAACAGGGACAGTATTCTCTAATTTGACTAGGGAGGTTTAGTTATTTAGATGGAGTTTTTCTAAGATGTTGGACTTCTAGCCTACAGATTAATTTTATATGTTTGGTGATTGAATTCTGGTGTTTATTGAAAATTATTGATTTACATTCTTGTAATCATTTTACTTACTATTACATGTTTTCCATTACTTTACATTGTGGCTGGACTATCAGTCTGTTCTTTAGACATTAGAAAGTGCTTACACATGTTTGATACTCCCCAGGCCACCTTGAATGCCTGGCTGCTTCTGGTCATAGCTATCATTTATTTTTGATATTTTAATTTTTAATAATTGATCACCCCTTGAAGGGTGTGTAGACCTGTCTGACTCTGAAGGCAGCATTAACATTTGTACTGGGGAGGGGACAGAGTTGGAAATATGTGTCAGGCTTCCCATAAGTGTTAGAGAGTATGGGCTTTAAATTTATTTTGAGTGTGAATGAGTCAGAGGTCTTAAGGTGGAACACATTGCTCTGAAGTGTATGATAAGGGATTACATTTGTGGTGGACAGAGATATATAGTCCAGTTCTCTCTTAAGGGAAATTGGGAATTTTGCTCTTGCATAGTCTGTGCTCTGGTGTCTTTCAGTGACACTACCACACTGGAGTCAGTGGTGAGGATTAAGGTTCCTTAATTACTGACCTGGGTTTTAAGTGGGGAACATCACATTATTATGGGCAGTCCAGTGGCATATTAGAAATATGTCACATTTTATTTCTGGCAGCTTAGTGGGATTTTTAATTGGATTTCAGTAGCCTCAGGGTAGTTGTCATTAAGGGGTGTACGCTTGACAGTCATAAGGTAAGCATTCAGAATTTCAATCCACCACAGTTATATTTATTTTTTTAGTTAGATAGTGAGGGATAGCAGGCAAGATGTCAGCAGAAGATTTTAGCAAACTGACAAAGAGCCAGTTGGCTAAGGAGTGTGAAGCCAGAGGATTGATGTATGCCAACCTGACCAAGGAAGCAATGATTTCAACCTTGGTTGCAGCCACAGCTCAAACCAGCCATTTGGAGGATATCCAGTTTGGTGGTGGTGATGTGCAGCCTGCCAAGATGAGTCAGTCCACATTTTCTTCAGAGGACATGAGAACCCATCTGGAGTTAAGAAGATTGGATTTGGAGGCTGAGGAGTGAATGCAATGTCTGGAGGCTGAGGAAAAATTGTGCTTACATAAATTAGAAACCAAACATCTTGAACTGGAATCAGCAGAGTGGCTGAGGTATTTAGAAGATGAGGACAATGAAAGACAGCACCAGCATGAAATAGAGCTTCAAACCCTTTGAGAGGGTTGTGGAGATAATGGGGAAGGGAATAACTAGACCCCAGAAGCTATAAAGGTCAGCAAACATTTTCCTCAGTCCAGGGATTGGGATGACTTTGATAGTTTTATAAGATATCTTTGCGAGGGTATGTAGACAATATGATACTGACCATGAGCTCTGGGGTCAGCTTCTGACTCCCTTACTCCATTATAAAACTTTTCAGGCTGTAGCAAAGTTAAATGATGTAGATTGTTTGAATTATGACAAAATGAAATGTCACTTGCTTGACTGTTTCAAACACACCTAAGGCATATAGAAAAAAGTTTTATGAACACAGACACAAGGCAGATGAAAGTGTACATGATTATATTGCTAACATAAGTATTTATTTTCACAGATGGGTGAGTGGGTGTCAGGTCACAGTTTTAGAGGGACTGGCAGACCTTTTGGTGAGAGAACAAGCCCTCAGTACTTTGCATGATGACGTGCAAGTCTGGTTAGCAGACCGTGAGTGTAACTCTGCAGAGGAGTTCGGGAGAAAAGGGGATCTCTACTTGGCAAGCAGAGCACCACTGCATAAGAAAGGGATACCCAGTGCTGCACATGGACATAAGGGAACCCACTGTGGGCAGTCTAAACCACTCCAAAAGTATACACCAGTAAAGGGGGGAAACTACTTATCCTAGTGCATGGTTAGGGAATTACATGTTTCAAGTGTAACAACAGGGGACACATAGCAGCCAAATGTCCATCAAGGCAAGGTGAGAAATAGAAGGTGAGGAAGCCAGTAAGTGTGGATGACAAACTGCCAGTGGCAATTTATTTATAAACAACTGCAGTGCCAAACTATCACCAAAATTTATATCCTATCTTAGTAGATGGTAAACAGGTAACTGCTAAGGGGGACACAGCTTCTGATATAGCCATTGTGAGATCTGCAGTGGTTAGAGAAGAGCAGCTTGGGCAGTCCACTCCAGTCAGACCATTGGGAGGGACCCTGTTCCAAATAATTTGGCTAGAGTTCATCTTGACTGGGACAATAGAAGAGGAAACAAGCAAGTCTGTGTGTCTGAGGATATTCCTGCAGATTCCTTAATAGGGAATGATTGTGATGATGCATTACCTTGTGTACATGCAGTGACATGCAGTCAGGCTTGGAGAAAGGCATATAAGTCCAGTCGTCTAAGAGAGACCCAGAAAGATCTCATACCTGAAGCTCGGACTGGCATGGTGGCTGTTTCAGAGAGGGTGCTATCTGGTAGCAGTAAGTCTAAATGTGAGCCACAGCTGCTGGTAGGCACTGATGTTCCCTTGGGCACAGTGACTCAGAGGATGGAGTTGAGTGGCAGTACCCAGAGTGACAGCAAGGCACAGCTGTCATAAGTGACTAGGCTTCCTGAGGAAGGGGAGCTGGGGAAGGTCATGAAGGTAGAGTTGAGACAGGCTCAACTTACATATCCTACATTACAAAGCTTGAGGGAGATGGCTAAGGATTCATTTGAGGCTCAAGGAAGAGGGCAGTCTGTATACTGGAAAAAAGGTCTGTTGTATAGAGACTGGACTCCTGGAGGGGGGCTGAAGGTGAAGTAATACAGTAGTTGATAGTTGCCTAGAGCTTACCATCTGTCTAACTTAGCCATAGCACAAGGCATTCCTTTCTCAGGTCATATGGGCCTAAGATGTACTACGAAACATATTATGCAAAATTTCTATTGGCCCAAGATTGTGCGGGGTGTTGTAGGTTATTGTAGAACTTGTGAACAGTGCCAAAATGTTGGTAAAGCAGGGGGTAAGGCTAAACATCTATTAATCCCTTTGTCTGTTAATGAAGAACCATTTCAGAGAATGGTCCTGGATATTGCAAGGCCCCTGAGTACTCCAAGTTTTACCGGAAAAAATACATCTTGGTGGTAGTAGACTATGCTACCAGATATCCTGAGGCAGAGGCTTTGTCATCTATTGAGGCAGAGAAGGTAGCAAATGTTTTGCTAGAAATTTTCATCATAGTTGGTTTTACAGGGAAATACTGATTGACTGAGGTGCCAACTTCATGTCAGACCTGCTGACTTGTCTGGGGAAGTGTTGTGGGGTGAAACATCTACAAATCACCCCTACTATCCGCAGACTAATGGTCTTGTGGAGAGGTTAAACTCTACACTGAAGACTATGCCATAGGCATTTGCAGACCAGCATGTTAAGGAGGTCTTGGATAGATTAAGTAGAGCAGGATTAATCATTAAATCCAGTAAGTGTCAAGTGGGTATGGCAGAGGTCATTTACTTAGGACACAGAGTGGGAAGTGGCAAAATTAGGCCAGAACCTGTTAAGGTGGTTTTGTGCCCAATTACAGTATCATAGCTTCACCCCTTACTGTCCTAACTAGGAAGAATAGACCGGACAAGGTAGTGTGGACCACAGATTGTGAACAGGTAATCCATAAACTTAAAGAGATTTTGGGAGGATCCCTGTGTGTAGCCAGCCCAGATTACAATAAAGAATTTATTGTCAGGTAGATGCTTCAAATTATAGGGTGGGGGCTGTATTTAGCCAAGTCACAGCAGAAGGAGAAGAGCACCCAGTGGTATATCTGAGCTGTTGACTCCAACCTAGAGAAGAGTGTTATACAGCTGTGGAGAAAGAGCATTTGACCATAGTGTGGGCATTGTAAAAGCTGCAGACCTATCTTTATTGAAGAAAAAACAATGTACTCATAGATCATAACTCTTTAACATGGCTCAGTAGAGTCAGTAAGCAAAATGCCAAGTTACTGAGGTGGAGTCTAGGATTGAAATCATATGATATGACCAGGTACCTTCATTTCGTCGAAAGTTCATTTGACTGACACTCGTTTGACTGAGACCAAATGACTGAAACTTCATTTCACTGACACTTCATTTGACTGACAGTTCATTTCACTGACAATTAGTACTGGCAGTATCTAGATCACTGTAAGGCAAGTAAAAGCAGTATGCCCATTTCCCCACTGAAGTACGACTCTGGAGTTAGTATATATAGTTGAGGGGTGTGGGGGTGTAGCCCCCCCACTCACTTTC
Source organism: Protopterus annectens (assembly GCF_019279795.1). Classification (NCBI taxonomy): domain Eukaryota; kingdom Metazoa; phylum Chordata; order Ceratodontiformes; family Protopteridae; genus Protopterus; species Protopterus annectens. The sequence goes on along the minus strand of NC_056731.1, from coordinate 1,273,549,636 downwards.
ATGTTATATTCTCTGCTTTTGGTTTTATATTGTTTAGTAAAACCAAAGTAAGTGGGTGGGCTGCATCCCCCCACATCCCCCTAACTATATATACCAACTCCAGGATCGCACTACAGTGGGGAAAAGGACATATTCCTTTCACTTGCCTTACAGTGCTCTAGACATTGCCAGTACTAATTGTTAGTCAAATGAACTGTTAGTCATATGAAGTGTCAGTGAAATGAAGTTTCAGTCATTTGGTCCGACTAAAATGTTTGTCAGTCAAATGAGCTTTCAACGAAATGAAGGTAACCCGATATGACCATACAACATCACATTGGGGTTAATAATGCCAGTATGGATGGTTTGTCCAGGAAAGGAGTGGGTTAAAATCAAAGGTAGACCAATTTTCTTCAAGTGTCAGTTTTCAAGGGTCACTTGAAAATCATGTTTGAGTCATAAGGGGGGAGAAATGTGAAGAAAATGAAAACACTATCATCTGTGTTAGCATGTCTGGCAGGAGATTTGTGTATATTCTCAGACTAACTTGTATTGTATGCCAGCATGTCTAATTGTGAAAATGTAAATAAGTTTTTAAAATGTTAAGTATCTCCCTGCTTATACAAAATGTTTAAAGAATCTGTCAGTGTTTTGATGAATTTCTAATTGCACATGTTTGTGAGGGAGATTCTAAAGTACAAACTGTCTATGGAGAATCAGTTGATCAGTAGGTGATTTCATTAGAATGTTCCTGGCTACTAGGTGATTATTTGAACAGCTGATTGACAGGAAAAGGGACTTTTTTTCAAATAGATGACTGTTATTTTTGAAATAAGACAGTTGAGACTGTTAAGCTGAGCAGTTAGTTAAGAAGAGCAGTTAGTGAAGAGCTGCAGTCAGTTATAGTGCTGTGCAGTAGATATCAGGAAAAAGGACTCATCAAAAACTGTAAGCCTGCCTTTGCTTAGCTGTTATGTTTTAGATTAGATCAGGGATAATATTCCCTAATTAGAGTAGGAGAGTTTAGCGGCGGCCATAGTGGTGCAGTGGTTAGCATTGCAGCCTCACAGCAAGAGGCACGTTGGTTCGATCCTTGGCTGGTGTGCCTTCTGTGCGGAGTCTGCATGTCCTTCCTGTGGTTGTGTAGATTTCCTCCGGGTGCTCTGGTTTCCTCCCACATCCCAAAGACATGCTGTTGGTGGATTGGACACTCTAAATTGGCCCTAGGCATGCATGTGTGTGCCTTCTGTGAAAGGTTCCGGGCTGGCAACTAAACACCATAAAACTCCAAAGCCAATCATGAGCAGACAGGTGACCCCTAACCGGGAAAAGCTGAAAGAAGAAGATAAGGAAAGTTTAGTTATTTAGATAGAGTTTTTCGAAGACGATGGACTTCTATCCTACAGTTTAATTTTATATGTCTGGTGATTGAATTCTGGCGTTTATTGAAAATTATTGGTTTACATTCTTGTAATCATTTTACTTATTATTAAATGTTTTCATTACTTTATACTGTTGATGGACAATCAATATGCTCTTTAGAGATTAGAGAGTGCTTATACCAGTTTGATAATCCCCAGGGGGCCAGCTGCCTACATTTAGGCACCTGTAGAAGTGAGACATAATCAGCCAAGATTAAGCATTTGCAAGCTTAACAAAACCAACAATCTTAACATCAAATGGACCCATACTGCTTGGGAAGACTTCTTACCTAAATCTTGTACAACTAACATATTATCTGATCTAAAATTAACATTCTTGACTCTCAAGTGATCCTGACAAACAAGAACTACCAGTCAAATTGGAAATAATTCTAAAAATATAGTATGATAGTACGGAACAAATCCAAGTTACAGTTCAAATGCAGTTATTCAATTCTTCGGTCAAGGAACTTCTCCGGTATAAATCCAAGTTGTATATTAACATAAACAGACAGAACAGAGAACAGAGATAAGCGCTTTCACTAATGTTAGCTTCTTCAGATCGTTACATTCTTACTTTACGTTAGTGATTTATATAGTCTTTCCATTAATTGCTAAGTGAGTAATTTGTAACAATTGGATAATCACATAAAAAGAGTGGGAAAATGAATCATTTAAGCATTTAAAAAAGACGCGTCATCACATTGTGTATTATACTTATTAAATTTCAACAGTATATTGCACTACATAAAAAAGATCAGATACATAAAAATGATCAAATACATAAAAAATGCTCAGATATGTTAAAAATATAAATGTAAAAATAGAACATGTTGGAAGCATATTCAACACCTCAGAAATATTAGAAAAAACATAAACCTTACTATAAGGGGGGTCAGTTGAACTTTGCATGTGATGTAGAGCGAGAACATAAATATATGATTTTTATGCACCAGTGATCTAGATGCAAACTAACAAGACCTTGGTATCATCTCTGTATGTAAGTGTCTCATGACATTGATTACATAGGGAATGTAATTAAGAATATGTATAAATAAAATATATAATATATAGAGTGTATTCTAGTAAGTTAAAACATGTATATGTGTATAAAAATAATATAAATATATGTGTATGTAACAAATATATGAGTACATGTGTATTAATAGATGTTTAAATAGAGTTGTATATTGAACCTATAGATGTATATAAATATATATATATATGAAATGTATAAAAATATAAAAAATATATATAAAAAATATAAAATATATATATATATGAAACAATATGAAGAATATATATATATATATATGTGTCAAATGTTAAAAACTTGCATGTGTATATATAAATATGTATATAAATATAGAAATAAATATAAATATAAATATATATGTAATTATAAATAGATAGATAAATAAATAAATACGTAAATTGTATAGAAAAATATGTATTGTGTTTGGATATTAAAATTAATATATAAATATATAAATGTCAACTGTAAAATGGGTCTCAAATGTATCTATATGTAAACATGCTATTGTATATGATATAAAGTATGTGAAGGTATATATATTGTTCATACTATCTTACTAGTGGTTGAATAAATCGTGCAATATATAAATATGTATGTATAAGGATAAAATGTCTTAAATATAAATATAAAAAATGATGCAAAGGTGGGTATAAATATGTATGAATATAAATAAAAATATTGTATAAATATTAGTAAATAATTATTTAATAATTATTATATAATAATTATTTAATATGTCTTCTTTGTTTTAGGTATGGTTTGATCGATGCCCTCTCGTTCAAACCATGCCCTCTATCAGCTCTTAACAAAATAATCCAACCACTCTCCTTATTTTCAGTATGACACCTTATATCTCCTCCCCTTGGATTTGGTGTTATAACCTCTAAGGCTCTAAAGGTAAAAGTATGTTGTGCACCTGCTTCCTTTACATGTTTGGCTAGAGCATTATTGGTATTCAGCTTCCTGATATTATAGCAGTGCTCCCTCATCCTATCACGTAGGCATCTGTTAGTTTTGCCCACATAGAAGGATGAGCATATCGAACATACTGCTAAATAAACTAAGTGACATGTCATGCAGTTAGCATTTGCATTTATAATAATTTCTCTATTGCAGTCAGGATGCATAAAAATAGGCTCTGTGTTAATTAATTTGCAGAAGTTACATTTACCACAAGGTGTTGTGGTATTTATGGTGTCTGAATCTCTTTTATATGTATTATAACACAACATCCTTTTCAAGTTCATTTTATTCCTATATAAGAATGAGGGTCTGTCACCAACTATGTTCTTTATGTCTTCGTCAATAGTTAAGACGTCCCAATATTTATTTATAATGAGTCTGATTTCATCATTGTCTCTAGTATAAAACGTTGGAAACTTGACTTTGTTTAAACCTTCATTGGTGCCCATATTAGTTATATTCGCTGGTCCAAAATATGGTGCACCTCTGGTTGCCCTTATTTCAGGTGTTATTTCTAAATGTTCTTCAATTTCATTCGATTTGTAACCTCTTTCTGTTAATTGATTTCTTAACTCATTTAAATCCCTTTCTAAACCTAATGTATTAGAATTCATCCTAGACATCCTAAGAGCCTGTCCTTTCATAACATTTTTAAAAACATATGTAGGATGCATGCTAGTTCTGAACAAAAGCATATTTCTGTGACAATTCTTTCTATAGACCCCAGTGTTTATCAAACCACATGGCAGTTTTTCAATGAATAGATCTAAAAACTCAATTCTGGTCTCATTAAATTGTGTTGTAAATTTAAGGCACTCTGTTAAGTCATTAATTGTTACAATGAAATCTTTCAAGGCGGTCATACTACCTTTCCATAGAATGAATAAATCATCCACAAAACGCCTATAGAACATTACATTGGATCTAAATAGTGTATGGTCAAACAATATTACCTCTTCCCAGTGGGCTAGGAACATATTAGCGTAGCTATTTGCGCATGGAGTGCCCATAGCTACGCCTTCACATTGTCTATAAACATTCTTAACAAACATAAAAACATTGTTTTCCAAGATCAATTCAAGAAAGTGTGTTATCAGATCAATGAGAACCTCAGAATAATCACTGTGCTTTTTAAGATAGCATGTTACATAATGTAAACCCAATTCATTCGGGATTATTGTGAATAATGATTGAACATCTAGCGTAACCAGTGTCAATTTATCTATAGCTGTACAGTCTTTTAATGTTTCATAAAGATCTGTTAAAAATGTTTTGAATCTCTTAAAACATATTGGTTATGATTTAAAATACATCTCAGGTGTTTCTCTATAAAAACAGAAATGTGCTCTGTCACCCATCCTTTCCCAGATACGATTGGTCGCATCGGTGGGTCAATATGGTTTTTATGGATTTTAGGCAGGCCCTGTATGATGGGAATGGTGGGTGAAGGTATATATAAGTACTCATATAAATTTTTATCAATAAGTCCACTTTTAAAGATATTGGTTAATACATTGTGTACATAAATACACATATCATTTATGGAATTCATACATTCATTCTTATAAAACTTGTCATGCAACATTGTATTCATTTTATATACATAGTATTCTGTGTCTAAAATCACTATTCCAGACCCTTTGTCAGCTGGTCTAATGGTGATGTTGTTATCATTTTTTAATTTATTCAGGCTGACTCTCTCATTATAGGTTAAATTATTAAATCTTCTCTTCTTATTTCGAGTAGATTTATTATTAGTGTAGAATTTATGGAGCTCTCCTTCTGTTAATTTAAAATAAGTTTCTACCAAGGGGTGATTATTTGGTACGAAATCACTTAGGTTCTTAAAATGGAACTGTTTCTTTACACTGACTGATGTATTTATTGTTTCTGGGTTATCATCAGATTTATATAAGTATTTCAACATCAAGTTGCGACAGAATACTTTAAGATCTCTCACTGTGTCTACCACATTACTATTGGTATGTGGGATGAAGTTTAAACCCTTGTTCAATAGTTTAATTTCATCATTTGTCAAATCTATATTGGATAGATTAAAATTAATCCTTGTGGTTGTTGTTCCACATTTTCTTTATAGTCGTGTGATGTAGGGGTTCCCCTGATGGTTTTCTTTTCTGCCTCCCCCTGCTCATTGATCTGGACCTCCTCTGCTCCTTGGCCTGGCGTATAGCTAAAGGGAATGACAGATCAATGTGTGTGCCTGTGGTAGTGGCATTTTCTTGTGTTTTAGGTTTTACAATAGGAGTGGTTGTAGGCTTATCCTTACTTCTGGTATTAGTGATATTAACATTTGGATATAAATTGGTGTTGTTACCAGTCCCATCGTGCGTTATGTGTATAACGTCAGATGAGTCATTACAATCCGTAGTTGCATCATTCTCAACTGTAATGTTATTATCCACACTAGCTGATACATTACTAGTAATAGTGTGTGGATTAACATCATTTTTCTTATGTGCTACTTTAATTTCTGGTATATGCACAGTTCTAGGTTTGTCTGTTGGGATGTTATCATTAGTAAGTATCATTTTCCTTTGAGTATTGTTATTTCTTAGGTTCCTACCATTAGTTGCTTGTTGATTTTCATTAATTTCATAGGGATTAACTATGTCATTGCTTGTTCTTTCACTCATATACAGTGCTGTAATGTCATTCCTAACAGAATTGCCATTATAGGAAGTGTTTCTAGGCCAAGTGAAGACATTCCCTGATCTAAAATCCCTAAAATCTCGGGAAACTTTTGTTCGTTTTTGCTGGTATAATTTATGCTCATATGCTGATACGCAATCTAGCATGTTGTCAAACAAAGCATTAACTATATTGTCAGGAAAATCATTAAACAATTCAGAATGTTTAGCATTTAAACTGTCTGCCAATATTTTTTCTTCTGGTAGAAAAAAGTCAATCAATAGCCTTATCTAGCTTCAGTATCGTTGCATCAGAACAGGAGTTTTTATAGCATGGATTACAATATATCTCAGGTCAAAAGGGGTTTGTTATAAATCTTTCTGTTGTCGAGCAGCATGTAATCTGTCCATGTCCACATTCTATAAATATGTATGAATATAAATAAAAATATTGTATAAATATTAGTAAATAATTATTTAATAATTATTATATAATAATTATTTAATATGTCTTCTTTGTTTAAGGTATGGTTTGATCGATGCCCTCTCGTTCAAACCATGCCCTCTATCAGCTCTTAATAAAATAATCCAACCACTCTCCTTATTTTCAGTATGACACCTTATATCTCCTCCTTGGATTTGGTGTTATAACCTCTAAGGCTCTAAAGGTAAAAGTATGTTGTGCACCTGCTTCCTTTACATGTTTGGCTAGAGCATTATTGGTATTCAGCTTCCTGATATTATAGCAGTGCTCCCTCATCCTATCGCGTAGGCATCTATTAGTTTTGCCCACATAGAAGGATGAGCATATCGAACACACTGCTAAATAAACTACGTGACATGTCATGCAGTTAGCATTTGCATTTATAATAATTTCTCTATTGGAGTCAGGATGCATAAAAATAGGCTCTGTGTTAATTAATTTGCAGAAGTTACATTTACCACAAGGTGTTGTGGTGTTTATGGTGTCTGAATCTCTTTTATATGTATTATAACACAACATCCTTTTCAAGTTCATTTTATTCCTATATAAGAATGAGGGTCTATCACCAACAATGTTCTTTATATCTTCATCAATAGTTAAAACGTCCCAATATTTATTTATAATAAGTCTGATATCATCATTGTCTCTAGTATAGAACGTTGGAAACTTGACTTTGTTCAAACCTTCATTGGTGCCTATATTAGTTATATTCGCTGGTCCAAAGTATGGTGCACCTCTGGTTGCCCTTATTTCAGGTGTTATTTCTAAATGTTTTTCAATTTCATTCGATTTGTAACCTCTTTCTGTTAATTGATTTCTTAACTCATTTAAATCCCTTTCTAAACCTGCTATGTTAGAATTCATCCTAGACATCCTAAGAGCCTGTCCTTTCATAACATTTTTAAAAACATATGTAGGATGCATGCTAGTTCTGAACAAAAGCATATTTCTGTGACAATTCTTTCTATAGACCCCAGTGTTTATCAAACCGCATGGCAGTTTTCAATGAATAGATCTAAAAACTCAATTCTGGTCTCATTAAATTGTGTTGTAAATTTAAGGCACTCTGTTAAGTCATTAATTGTTACAATGAAATCTTTCAAGGCGGTCATACTACCTTTCCATAGAATGAATAAATCATCCACAAAACGCCTATAGAACATTACATTGGATCTAAATAGTGTATGGTCAAACAATATTACCTCTTCCCAGTGGGCTAGGAACATATTAGCGTAGCTATTTGCGCATGGAGTGCCCATAGCTACGCCTTCACATTGTCTATAAACATTCTTAACAAACATAAAAACATTGTTTTCCAAGATCAATTCAAGAAAGTGTGTTATCAGATCAATGAGAACCTCAGAATAATCACTGTGCTTTTTAAGATAGCATGTTACATAATGTAAACCCAATTCATTCGGGATTATTGTGAATAATGATTGAACATCTAGCGTAACCAGTGTCAATTTATCTATAGCTGTACAGTCTTTAATGTTTCATAAAGATCTGTTAAAAATGTTTTGAATCTCTTAAAACATATTGGTTATGATTTAAAATACATCTCAGGTGTTTCTCTATAAAAACAGAAATGTGCTCTGTCACCCATCCTTTCCCAGATCTGATTGGTCGCATCGGTGGGTCAATATGGTTTTTATGGATTTTAGGCAGGCCCTGTATGATGGGAATGGTGGGTGAAGGTATATATAAGTACTCATATAAATTTTTATCAATAAGTCCACTTTTAAAGATATTGGTTAATACATTGTGTACATAAATACACATATCATTTATGGAATTCATACATTCATTCTTATAAAACTTGTCATGCAACATTGTATTCATTTTATATACATAGTATTCTGTGTCTAAAATCACTATTCCAGACCCTTTGTCAGCTGGTCTAATGGTGATGTTGTTATCATTTTAATTTATTCAGGCTGACTCTCTCATTATAGGTTAAATTATTAAATCTTCTCTTCTTATTTCGAGTAGATTTATTATTAGTGTAGAATTTATGGAGCTCTCCTTCTGTTAATTTAAAATAAGTTTCTACCAAGGGGTGATTATTTGGTACGAAATCACTTAGGTTCTTAAAATGGAACTGTTTCTTTACACTGACTGATGTATTTATTGTTTCTGGGTTATCATCAGATTTATATAAGTATTTCAACATCAAGTTGCGACAGAATACTTTAAGATCTCTCACTGTGTCTACCACATTACTATTGGTATGTGGGATGAAGTTTAAACCCTTGTTCAATAGTTTAATTTCATCATTTGTCAAATCTATATTGGATAGATTAAAAATTAATCCTTGTGGTTGTTGTTCCACATTTTCTTTATAGTCGTGTGATGTAGGGGTTCCCCTGATGGTTTTCTTTTCTGCCTCCCCCTGCTCATTGATCTGGACCTCCTCTGCTCCTTGGCCTGGCGTATAGCTAAAGGGAATGACAGATCAATGTGTGTGCCTGGTAGTGGCATTTTCTTGTGTTTTAGGTTTTACAATAGGAGTGGTTGTAGGCTTATCCTTACTTCTGGTATTAGTGATATTAACATTTGGATATAAATTGGTGTTGTTACCAGTCCCATCGTGCGTTATGTGTATAACGTCAGATGAGTCATTACAATCCGTAGTTGCATCATTCTCAACTGTAATGTTATTATCCACACTAGCTGATACATTACTAGTAATAGTGTGTGGATTAACATCATTTTCTTATGTGCTACTTTAATTTCTGGTATATGCACAGTTCTAGGTTTGTCTGTTGGGATGTTATCATTAGTAAGTATCATTTTCCTTTGAGTATTGTTATTTCTTAGGTTCCTACCATTAGTTGCTTGTTGATTTTCATTAATTTCATAGGGATTAACTATGTCATTGCTTGTTCTTTCACTCATATACAGTGCTGTAATGTCATTCCTAACAGAATTGCCATTATAGGAAGTGTTTCTAGGCCAAGTGAAGACATTCCTGATCTAAAATCCCTAAAATCTCGGGAAACTTTTGTTCATTTTGCTGGTATAATTTATGCTCATATGCTGATCGCAATCTAGCATGTTGTCAAACAAAGCATTAACTATATTGTCAGGAAAATCATTAAACAATTCAGAATGTTTAGCATTTAAACTGTCTGCCAATATTTTTCTTCTGGTAGAAAAAGTCAATCAATAGCCTTAGGTACTTACGGCTTGTTTCAATGTTAATCCGTTGCCATAAGGCCAGGAACTCAGGGTAGTCTTTTCCTTCACTAGGCATGGCAAAGACTCTTAAACCACGATGGTATTATATTATTCTGCAGACAGAATTCAAAATGAGCTCTTTGTGCTTGTAAACGCTTTAGCTTATAAAATCTTTTTCTATGTTGTCGAGCAGCTTATGTAATCTGTCCATGTCCACAGCTGCTACTGAATTGTCACTAATTCCATTAGGTTCCTCAAAAAACCAAGTTGATGTGTTGATTCCTTTTAAATGTTTAATAAAGCGTGTTGTTAGATCATTCGTACTCTGGTATTCACCTCCAATTGTCCGTATATTCTCTAGACCCTGATTTTCATCTCCGGGTGTTAATATCATCTCAATAGTATCCTCGCCTCGGTGTTCACCTCTCGGCCTATCACGGGAGTTCAATCTGTGCCATACCGCTCTACTTTTTAGTGGTTAACGTAAAAGTTACTTTTTCAAAATTCACGTAATATTTGTAACAGTCTAGCTTGTATGTTTAGCCAAAGATCACAGCTAATATATCTTAAAGTACATTTACTACAATCGTTGGAAAACACAATTTGTTGAGAATATGTACTATTTACTCAACCACCAAGCGCTCGTTGTACGTAAATATAAACCGTTACTTCAGCCTTGTATTGCTGATTTAGTTCTCTTGTGGAGGTTTCATAGACCACCCTCCGTTGGAATTGTTAAAGTAAGAGATTATAAATAAACAAGCTAACGACCCAACGGATGAACGCACCAAGTACCTGTTGTAAAAAATATAGTGCAAAATGAAAAAGTTAGGTACTTGTGCGTGGAGCGGTTTCAGTATGATAGTACGGAACAAATCCAAGTTACAGTTCAAATGCAGTTATTCAATTCTTCGGTCAAGGAACTTCTCCGGTATAAATCCAAGTTGTTTATTAACATAAACAGACAGAACAGAGAACAGAGATAAGCGCTTTCACTAATGTTAGCTTCTTCAGATCGTTACATTCTTACTTCGTTAGTGATTTATATAGTCTTTCCATTAATTGCTAAGTGAGTAATTTGTAACAATTGGATAATCACATAAAAAGAGTGGGAAAATGAATCATTTAAGCATTTAAAAAAGAAGCGTCATCACATTGTGTATTATACATATTAAATTTCAACAGTATATTGCACTACATAAAAAAGATCAGATACATAAAAATGATCAAATACATAAAAAATGCTCAGATATGTTAAAAATATAAATGTAAAAATAGAACATGTTGGAAGCATATTCAACACCTCAGAAATATTAGAAAAAACATAAACCTTACTATAAGGGGGGTCAGTTGAAACATCTATTAATACACATGTACTCATATATTTGTTACATACACATATATTTATATTATTTTTATACACATATACATGTTTTAACTTACTAGAATACACTCTATATATTATATATTTTATTTATACATATTCTTAATTACATTCCCTATGTAATCAATGTCATGAGACACTGACATACAGAGATGATACCAAGGTCTTGTTAGTTTGCATCTAGATCACTGGTACATAAAAATCACATATTTATGTTCTCGCTCTACATCACATGCAAAGTTCAACTGACCCCCCTTATAGTAAGGTTTATGTTTTTTCTAATATTTCTGAGGTGTTGAATATGCTTCCAACATGTTCTATTTTTACATTTATATTTTTAACATATCTGAGCATTTTTTATGTATTTGATCATTTTTATGTATCTGATCTTTTTTATGTAGTGCAATATACTGTTGAAATTTAATATGTATAATACACAATGTGATGACGCTTCTTTTTTAAATGCTTAAATGATTCATTTTCCCACTCTTTTTATGTGATTATCCAATTGTTACAAATTACTCACTTAGCAATTAATGGAAAGACTATATAAATCACTAACGTAAAGTAAGAATGTAACGATCTGAAGAAGCTAACATTAGTGAAAGCGCTTATCTCTGTTCTCTGTTCTGTCTGTTTATGTTAATAAACAACTTGGATTTATACCGGAGAAGTTCCTTGACCGAAGAATTGAATAACTGCATTTGAACTGTAACTTGGATTTGTTCCGTACTATCATACTGAAACCGCTCCACGCACAAGTACCTAACTTTTTCATTTTGCACTATATTTTTTACAACAGGTACTTGGTGCGTTCATCCTTTGGGTCGTTAGCTTGTTTATTTATAATCTCTTACTTTAACAATTCCAACGGAGGGTGGACTATGAAACCTCCACAAGAGAACTAAATCAGCAATACAAGGCTGAAGTAACGGTTTATATTTACGTACAACGAGCGCTTGGTGGTTGAGTAAATAGTACATATTCTCAACAAATTGTGTTTTCCAACGATTGTAGTAAATGTACTTTAAGATATATTAGCTGTGATCTTTGGCTAAACATACAAGCTAGACTGTTACAAATATTACGTGAATTTTGAAAAAGTAACTTTTACGTTAACCACTAAAAAGTAGAGCGGTATGGCACAGATTGAACTCCCGTATAGGCCGAGAGGTGAACACCGAGGCGAGGATACTATTGAGATGATATTAACACCCGGAGATGAAAATCAGGGTCTAGAGAATATACGGACAATTGGAGGTGAATACCAGAGTACGAATGATCTAACAACACGTTTTATTAAACATTTAAAAGGAATCAACACATCAACTTGGTTTTTTGAGGAACCTAATGGAATTAGTGACAATTCAGTAGCAGCTGTGGACATGGACAGATTACATAAGCTGCTCGACAACATAGAAAAAGATTTTTATAAGCTAAAGCGTTTACAAGCACAAAGAGCTCATTTTGAATTCTGTCTGCAGAATAATATAATACCACGTGGCTTAAGAGTCTTTTCCATGCCTAGTCAAGGAAAAGACTACCCTGAGTTGCTGGCTTTATGGCAACGGATTAACATTGAAACAAGCCGTAAGTACCTAAGGCTATTGATTGACTTTTTTCTACCAGAAGAAAAAATATTGGCAGACAGTTTAAATGCTAAACATTCTGAATTGTTTAATGATTTTCCTGACAATATAGTTAATGCTTTGTTTGACAACATGCTAGATTGCGTATCAGCATATGAGCATAAATTATACCAGCAAAAACGAACAAAAGTTTCCCGAGATTTTAGGGATTTTAGATCAGGGAATGTCTTCACTTGGCCTAGAAACACTTCCTATAATGGCAATTCTGTTAGGAATGACATTACAGCACTGTATATGAGTGAAAGAACAAGCAATGACATAGTTAATCCCTATGAAATTAATGAAAATCAACAAGCAACTAATGGTAGGAACCTAAGAAATAACAATACTCAAAGGAAAATGATACTTACTAATGATAACATCCCAACAGACAAACCTAGAACTGTGCATATACCAGAAATTAAAGTAGCACATAAGAAAAATGATGTTAATCCACACACTATTACTAGTAATGTATCAGCTAGTGTGGATAATAACATTACAGTTGAGAATGATGCAACTACGGATTGTAATGACTCATCTGACGTTATACACATAACGCACGATGGGACTGGTAACAACACCAATTTATATCCAAATGTTAATATCACTAATACCAGAAGTAAGGATAAGCCTACAACCACTCCTATTGTAAAACCTAAAACACAAGAAAATGCCACTACCACAGGCACACACATTGATCTGTCATTCCCTTTAGCTATACGCCAGGCCAAGGAGCAGAGGAGGTCCAGATCAATGAGCAGGGGGAGGCAGAAAAGAAAACCATCAGGGGAACCCCTACATCACACGACTATAAAGAAAATGTGGAACAACAACCACAAGGATTAATTTTTAATCTATCCAATATAGATTTGACAAATGATGAAATTAAACTATTGAACAAGGGTTTAAACTTCATCTCACATACCAATAGTAATGTGGTAGACACAGTGAGAGATCTTAAAGTATTCTGTCGCAACTTGATGTTGAAATACTTATATAAATCTGATGATAACCCAGAAACAATAAATACATCAGTCAGTGTAAAGAAACAGTTCCATTTTAAGAACCTAAGTGATTTCGTACCAAATAATCACCCCTTGGTAGAAACTTATTTTAAATTAACAGAAGGAGAGCTCCATAAATTCTACACTAATAATAAATCTACTCGAAATAAGAAGAGAAGATTTAATAATTTAACCTATAATGAGAGAGTCAGCCTGAATAAATTAAAAAATGATAACAACATCACCATTAGACCAGCTGACAAAGGGTCTGGAATAGTGATTTTAGACACAGAATACTATGTATATAAAATGAATACAATGTTGCATGACAAGTTTTATAAGAATGAATGTATGAATTCCATAAATGATATGTGTATTTATGTACACAATGTATTAACCGATATCTTTAAAAGTGGACTTATTGATAAAAATTTATATGAGTACTTATATATACCTTCACCCACCATTCCCATCATACAGGGCCTGCCTAAAATCCATAAAAACCATATTGACCCACCGATGCGACCAATCGTATCTGGGAAAGGATGGGTGACAGAGCACATTTCTGTTTTTATAGAGAAACACCTGAGATGTATTTTAAATCATAACCAATATGTTTTAAGAGATTCAAAACATTTTTTAACAGATCTTTATGAAACATTAAAAGACTGTACAGCTATAGATAAATTGACACTGGTTACGCTAGATGTTCAATCATTATTCACAATAATCCCGAATGAATTGGGTTTACATTATGTAACATGCTATCTTAAAAAGCACAGTGATTATTCTGAGGTTCTCATTGATCTGATAACACACTTTCTTGAATTGATCTTGGAAAACAATGTTTTTATGTTTGATAAGAATGTTTATAGACAATGTGAAGGCGTAGCTATGGGCACTCCATGCGCAAATAGCTACGCTAATATGTTCCTAGCCCACTGGGAAGAGGTAATATTGTTTGACCATACACTATTTAGATCCAATGTAATGTTCTATAGGCGTTTTGTGGATGATTTATTCATTCTATGGAAAGGTAGTATGACCGCCTTGAAAGATTTCATTGTAACAATTAATGACTTAACAGAGTGCCTTAAATTTACAACACAATTTAATGAGACCAGAATTGAGTTTTAGATCTATTCATTGAAAAACTGCCATGTGGTTTGATAAACACTGGGGTCTATAGAAAGAATTGTCACAGAAATATGCTTTTGTTCAGAACTAGCATGCATCCTACATATGTTTTTAAAAATGTTATGAAAGGACAGGCTCTTAGGATGTCTAGGATGAATTCTAATACATTAGGTTTAGAAAGGGATTTAAATGAGTTAAGAAATCAATTAACAGAAAGAGGTTACAAATCGAATGAAATTGAAGAACATTTAGAAATAACACCTGAAATAAGGGCAACCAGAGGTGCACCATATTTTGGACCAGCGAATATAACTAATATGGGCACCAATGAAGGTTTAAACAAAGTCAAGTTTCCAACGTTTTATACTAGAGACAATGATGAAATCAGACTCGTTATAAATAAATATTGGGACGTCTTAACTATTGACGAAGACATAAAGAACATAGTTGGTGACAGACCCTCATTCTTATATAGGAATAAAATGAACTTGAAAAGGATGTTGTGTTATAATACATATAAAAGAGATTCAGACACCATAAATACCACAACACCTTGTGGTAAATGTAACTTCTGCAAATTAATTAACACAGAGCCTATTTTTATGCATCCTGACTGCAATAGAGAAATTATTATAAATGCAAATGCTAACTGCATGACATGTCACTTAGTTTATTTAGCAGTATGTTCGATATGCTCATCCTTCTATGTGGGCAAAACTAACAGATGCCTACGTGATAGGATGAGGGAGCACTGCTATAATATCAGGAAGCTGAATACCAATAATGCTCTAGCCAAACATGTAAAGGAAGCAGGTGCACAACATACTTTTACCTTTAGAGCCTTAGAGGTTATAACACCAAATCCAAGGGGAGGAGATATAAGGTGTCATACTGAAAATAAGGAGAGTGGTTGGATTATTTTGTTAAGAGCTGATAGAGGGCATGGTTTGAACGAGAGGGCATCGATCAAACCATACCTAAAACAAAGAAGACATATTAAATAATTATTATATAATAATTATTAAATAATTATTTACTAATATTTATACAATATTTTCATCTATATTCATACATATTTATACCCATTTTTGCATTTTATATTTAAGGTATTTTATCCTTATACATACACATTCATATATTGCACGACTTATTCAACCACTAATAAGATAGTATGAACAATATATATACCTTCACATACTTTATATCATATACAATAGCATGTTTACATATAGATACATTTGAGACCCATTTTACAGTTGACATTTATATATTTATATATTAATTTTAATATCCAAACACAATACATATTTTTCTATACAATTTACGTATTTATTTATTTATCTATCTATTTATAATTACATATATATTTATATTTATATTTATTTCTATATTTATATACATATTTATATATACACATGCAAGTTTTTAACATTTGACACATATATATATATATATATATTCTTCATATTGTTTTATATAATCATATATATATATATTTTATATTTTTTATATATATTTTTTATATTTTTATACATTTCATATATATATATATTTATATACATCTATAGGTTCAATATACAACTCTATTTAAACATCTATTAATACACATGTACTCATATATTTGTTACATACACATATGTTTATATTATTTTTATACACATATACATGTTTTAACTTACTAGAATACACTCTATATATTATATATTTTATTTATACATATTCTTAATTACATTCCCTATGTAATCAATGTCATGAGACACTGACATACAGAGATGATACCAAGGTCTTGTTAGTTTGCATCTAGATCACTGGTACATAAAAATCACATATTTATGTTCTCGCTCTACATCACATGCAAAGTTCAACTGACCCCCCTTATAGTAAGGTTTATGTTTTTTCTAATATTTCTGAGGTGTTGAATATGCTTCCAACATGTTCTATTTTTACATTTATATTTTTAACATATCTGAGCATTTTTTATGTATTTGATCATTTTTATGTATCTGATCTTTTTTATGTAGTGCAATATACTGTTGAAATTTAATATGTATAATACACAATGTGATGACGCTTCTTTTTTAAATGCTTAAATGATTCATTTTCCCACTCTTTTTATGTGATTATCCAATTGTTACAAATTACTCACTTAGCAATTAATGGAAAGACTATATAAATCACTAACGTAAAGTAAGAATGTAACGATCTGAAGAAGCTAACATTAGTGAAAGCGCTTATCTCTGTTCTCTGTTCTGTCTGTTTATGTTAATAAACAACTTGGATTTATACCGGAGAAGTTCCTTGACCGAAGAATTGAATAACTGCATTTGAACTGTAACTTGGATTTGTTCCGTACTATCATACTGAAACCGCTCCACGCACAAGTACCTAACTTTTTCATTTTGCACTATATTTTTTACAACAGGTACTTGGTGCGTTCATCCGTTGGGTCGTTAGCTTGTTTATTTATAAATTCTAAAAATATGATGTCTTTCCTTCTGTCTTAAGACCAATGGTGAGGTCAAAGTGCAGGAAATCACATGCTAAAGTATGCCTCCATACCAGGTCCCTACAATATGTCAGTAAATAACTGCAAAGAATGATAAGGCACACATTTGTCTTACCAAACTGATTGCTCATTGAAATCTGACAGGAAAATTTAATAGGACAAACGTATTAATCTTCACACTGTGATACTTTTAACTTCCACCCCTCAAGAAGTTGAGCAATAACCTGATGAGCATCCTGCCTAGCACAATAGCCCAGTTTACAAAATTCAATAAATTACACAATTATATGACATTTCCCACTGTAACTTTCTTTGCTAGCAAACATGACCAGATTCAGGATGAAATTGTATCTAACTTGTTCTGTGGCAAATGAAAAGAGAATGAGCAAACATCTACTTCATGCACTAAGACTTTAATTATTTTAAGGACCTTCTACCATATCTTGAGCTAGAAGAACTCCAATCTGTTCACATAATTTATGAAACGAGCAAAGCCCAGGCCTGGCATCCATTTCACCTTCACTAGTAATAAGAAAGTCATTTAGGTAATGCAGTGTAACTTGGGAGGGAGACTTCTCCTCCCAACACCCATGAAAGGCTGAGTTGAAAATCCCAAAAGTGGTGCAGGCCAATAGGCAAGCTTAAAGCAATATAATAATTGTCCTTAAACTGCAACCCCAAAAGATGAAAATTTAGGTACTGAATAGGGAACAAATGAAATGCAGACTCCTTATCGAGTTTAGCCAGCTAGGGGTCTTTCTGAATGATGGAATACAAAAATGGCATCATCCAATGAGGAAAACTGGCATTCTCTTAGCCTATGCCATCATTAACAGAGATGACGTGGAAAGGATGGAAAATGACTTACTCTAAATTCTCCATCCTTTTTCTTAGGTACCAATCAAAGAGGGTAGATTGTGAAGACTTCAAAAGGTATGTGTTGGTAATGACCAGCTATCCTACCTTTTACAATTTCTGTGTCCAACATGTGGTTCACAACTTCCTTCTTCCTTTAACTGATTTTAAATTATTGCATTTTGAGGTCCCAAGAGAAACATTCGAGTTAACTGAAAAGCTTGAAGTGAAACTCTCTATCAACTGAATGGGGAAATCCTTCTTGGGGTAATCTTTCAAAAGCTCTGCCAAAATACCATCTTCTTAGGGTTATATGGTTCCAAGTAGGTTTATTTAAATCTGCAAAATAAATTGAATCTTCTGGGACCTGGAAAAGCTGACCTCCCCTGATCAGGTGGGATATCTACAAATTATTAACCTTGTCTGTTGAACTAGAGGACATGCTACAACCCTTAATACTGTCCATAAGCCAGCACTTTTCAGCAGAATGCCTTCCCCTAAATATGGAATAAATGTGCAGATAAGAGTTTAATGTCCAGCAAGAGTTAAACCTGAGGCCTAGAAGTTCTCATCTAACTGTGTTTTTGGGTCCTGTCTTCCCATTTAAGCTGTTTGTTCAAGGTCTTAAGTATTTCAAACTTTTGGTTACACTATTGTCATGACTCCATCTAAATCAATGAAATCAAATATTTCTACATATTCTCCGTGTCATATTTTTCACTAATAATCTGAATTATATGTGAAATGATTGCTTCCTCAAGAA